>NC_060274.1:58482696-58696440 GCF_021613505.1 Equus quagga
TGATGGCAAGAGTGCCCTTTCTCTGGGATGTAGAGAACAGGGGAGATATAGACCTCAGAAGCTACCAACCAATAACAACATTCAGTTGAGGTTCACATTCTGAGCATCATCCAGAGGATAGTGCAGCAACATGGGACAGAAAAAGCAGATCTAAATACAAAGCTGGTGGGCAGGATATAGAGAGTCTGACTAAGGTCAGGGAATCTAACAGATATTTAGTGGAGATCTAACAGTGAGCAAGGACCCATGTGAGCATCTCAGGAACTTAATTTCTGCGGTATACCCTGCCTTTGATTTCAAATTTTACTTCTGTATAACTACAACTGTCAGAGAGAACTTTTGCCAGAAAGATGTTTGATTCTTTCTACACAATCACTCTCCAGTTGTTTGAAGCAATCAGAAGGAAATCTGACCATATTGTTTGAGACCTGGTTCTCAGATGGATGAAAGATATAAGGAAGATGGGATCAAACAGCAAATTGCCAACCAATATGGTGGTTCCTTGATTGCTCAGACTGTGTCCTCTGCCCCTGACCTCAGGTCACTTCATCTAAAGTCATTTAACTACCATTTTGACTCTATTCTTTAAATTATTACAGATTACGTAATGGCTGCCACTGTAAGGACAGTAGAAATCTCAACATGTTTTGATCTCTAGTTCTTGTGTTGTTTTGTTCCTTACTTTTCCCGCAAGTCCTTGCTACCCAGTCTTTGCATTAAGTGATCTCCCGTCCTTTCAAATAAGCCCACCACATAGTCCACAAATGAGGCAAGGCTCATTTTCAGGGATGGTGGGCTGGGCAGCATAGGTATGAGCAGATTCTGGGATACTACCGTGATTATTCCAGGCAGATTATAAACCACTCTGCTGTGCTCTTACTGTACTACATATTTATATGTATAATGTATATATTATATATATATACACACATATGTACATATACACACACATACATAATTGGTATACATATATCCATTGTAACAATGATGGTATTATTGTGTAATGTTTGGTACATTTTTTAATCTTTCCACTAGATTTTAAACTACTTTTTGGCTAGAACAATATTTTTTGAGTGTGTATCCCCAGTGCCTAATCTTAAATGAATAATATAGAAAAAAAATAACCTAATAGGTGAAAGAACCAGATGGCAAAGGTCTGAACCAATGCTTGGCAGTGGAAAAGCTGAATCCATTGCTAGGCAAACATTGATAGGGAAGCTGTCCAAGTATCTTTCACAAAATGAGGCATTTTCTTGAAATATTTTAACTTTCCAAGATTTATTTGCTATGCCAACTTGTACAACTCTCCTCTTTAGATGGGAACAATATTTCTATCTCCATTATTCTGAAGACTAGAAATCAAGCAAGCTACAGAGAATCCATTTTTTAAGGCTGTATTTACTGTCTTTCCCTTTAAAACAGGACTCTATTTTATACATCAATTTTAAAAACTTAGAAAATTGAACACTTTATGTCTTATATGTACCTTAACTCATTTCTGTGTTAAAATAATTCCCATAGATTATAATTCTGATAAATCATCCTGACACTTTATAGTCCTTATAGGGGAATTATTTCAACTGCTAGAAAGGGACGATGTGATGTTTAGGATCTTAAGTGTGGACATCCAGGAGTAAGCAAAGTGTGTGCTCAAGAGGAATAAAAGTAGAAACATTTTAAACATAGTTCAGTATTTTACTTCAATATACTTTGGCAGTTAGAAAGTATGTTATCTTCTGTCTCCAATATTTAAGTGTCATTGTGATTTAATATGTTGAACTTTGCCATTAAGGAATTTTCAAAAAGCCATATATGGTAATGTTTCATGATGATAACTCTCTTTGTTCCCTTCCCTAAGCTTGACTTTCCTTCAACAAGCAAATCAGTGTATTTCTAAAGATACTTCAACAAAAGCAACATAACAAAATTTTCCTTCTTTTTCCTTAGGTTGTTCCAGCTATGATTTCAATAGAAGTAGAATATAAGTGTATGTTTGCACAATCTCAAAGTCTGTTTCTAAGCCTTTTCACTTCATTCATTAGTGGTAGCAAAGAAAATTAGTTGGAATATAGTGGAAAATAAGTATCATGAAGGGGAAAATATTGGTAATAGCTTTATTCATTGGAATTGAGAATTTTTGGAATTTTTATATCAAGAATAAGTCTATAAAAGTATAAATGCATGTGCACATGTATATAAAATTCCTCAAAAATAGTAGTATATTCTTACATAAGTATTATACTCAATAATCACATTATCATTAGGAGTAAGCAGAACATCAAAGTTACAGAATACCACTTTGAAATTGCCAATTCTACTACCTCAAAGTGAGAATTTTCAAAAGTATTATTACTTTGTTATTGAAATGAGCATGATAATAAGAACCTCTTCTTTCCCTAATTTTGCATATTTCATACCAATTCCTACAATTATTTCAACAAATTTTTATTAAGGTATGTACTGTTGTTAGTGCTTCCAATACTGTTGTTAGTACTCAAGGTAGAGCTAAGAAATAGACAAAGTCAGGCCAGGTCCATTGGCCTAGTGGTTAAGTTTGGCATGCTCCACTTTGGCAGCCTGAATTCAGTTCCCTGGGCATGGACCTACACTACTTGTGGGTGAGTAGCCACACTACTTGTGGGTCTTGGCAGCCCACATACAATAAGAGGAAGATTCACAACAGATGTTAGCTCAGGGTGAATCTTCCTCAGCAGAAAAAAGAAATAGATAAAGTCTTTTCTTTTACCATGTTTATATTTGGGAGGTGGAAGGGGGAGGGAAGGGGAGAAAGATGTCTAATGAACAAACACACAAAAAAGATCATTTTAGGTATTGAAAAGTGTTGTGAAGAAACTAAATCTGGGCAATGAAATCGGACATGAGAACACAACATTAGTTATGGTTATCAATTAGGCTGCGTCATGAATGACAAGAAGGAGCAGACCAAAGGAAGATCTTGGGGAAAGAGTATTCTAGGTAAAGGGAACAGCAAATGCAAAGGTGTGAGGCTAGGACAAGGGTGCTGGCTTAGAGGGACTCAAAAGGACACCAGTATAGCTAAAACAAGGAGAAGTGGTTAAACAACCAGGCATCAGAATTTGGCAGGGGCTAGGTCATGAAACAAAATGATGTGTAGACCATGGAAATGATCTGGATTTTCTAAGTGCCCTGAAAAACCATACAAAGGTTGTCAGTAAGGGCTGAAATAATCTAATTTTCATATTCATTTCAAAAGATTAATTTGGCTACCATTAATGAATGAATTTTACCTGGCAGAGTTCACTTAAGTGGAAAACTCAGTTAAGATGTCAGTGCCATGGCTCAGTGAGTAATGATAGCATCCTAGACTAGGGTGATGGCAATGAAGAAATAAACAAGTGTATATTAGAGGTATATTTGACATGATTTAACACTGGTGTGTGTGTGTAGTTGAGAGGAATAGGGGTGTATGTGTGCATCTTGAGGGGAGGCAAAGAAAGAAAGGTATTAAGAATGCCTACAGGGTACTTCTGGCTTGAGCAACTGAGTGAATGATAGTGCTCTTTACTGAGATAAAGAAGATTGACAAAAAATCATGTTGTAGGGAGGAAGGCACAAATCAAAAAGTTCTATTTTAGACATGTTTAATTTTAGATGTCTATTAGTCATTTAACTGCCATTTGGGTATATGAATTTCGAGCTCTGGGAAAAAGTTAGGCATGAAGACAGGTTTGGAACTTGTTACCCAATTTACAGTATTTCAAGCGATGCAACTGGATGAGATTATGTAGGAAGACTGTAGAAAAATAATGAAATATAGCTTAAAATATAATAATAGACTTAAAAAATAATAGAACCTAAACCAAGTTCTAGGCCACCTCAATTTTTAAAGATTGGGTAGAAGAAGAGAAAGATCCAAAAAGGTAAGAAAAAGAGTCAAGAAAGTATGATATCACACACACACACACACAAAAAAAAAAATAAAAAATAAATCAGAAATGTGGTAGTTGTCTATTGTGTTGAATTCTGCTGAGAAGAGTGGAGATCACTAGTGAACCTAATGAGAGTGATTTCAGCAAAGAAGAGAGGATAAAGCCTGATCAACGAGGATTTGAAAGAAAATGGGAGATAAGGACAAGGAGATAGCAACTATAGCTTACTTTTCAGTTATTCTGTGAAAAGGTAAGAAAAAGAGGCAAATGCTAGAATGTAATGTATCTTAAATGTGGTATTTTTAAATAAAAATGTATTTTAGGGGGTAAGATTAGAAATACCAGAGCACAGTAGTACAAATATTCAGTATAGCAGAAGAAATTGTTTGTGTGAGAGAAAAAGGGAGGGTGAGGAGAGACTGAAATAGTTAAGAAGACAAGAAGAGGTAGGATCCAGGTCACAAGTGCAGAACTGGCCTTTAGTAGGACCATGGACACATCTTTATAGTGTCAGGAAGAGAAACAGAGAATGGAGAAACCTACCAAATTAGGCAGGTTACAGGAAGATTAAACCATTCCTTTCGGTTTCTTTCTTTGTAAATAAACGTAAGGTGAGGTCATCATCTGAGAGTTGTTAGGAGATGTGAAAGATTTGAGGAGAGAAGAAATAGGAAATAGTTATCCTTAGAATTGGAACTTCTCACTTGTTATGGAAATAAAATTGGATAGTGTTGAGGGCCAATTTGAGACTTGTGGTTATGAATTGAAAGCTGGTCCACTTAACGTGATTATATAATTTTCTACAGCAAAATTCAGCTTCCCAGATAGAGGCATAGTATAAGTGTTGGATTACTTAGATTTGCAGCTGAGTCACGTAAACAAGAAATGGGGAAGATATCAAATGATAAGGATTTTTGCACGTAACGATTTTAAAAATGAAACATAGGACCTGGACCTGGAAGTTAACTTGGAAGATGAAACTAGTGATTGACAGTGAAAAAAAGAAATAGTGAACTAATCCAGCTGAATTGAGAGGAAGAGGAGGACAAGAAGAAAGAGGAGAAGGTAGGGGCTTGAAATTGGAATTTTGGAGGTGTTTTGTAATTGATGATGTCAACATAAGGGGTACAAGCTTAGTAGTGGTTGAGGTAGAATGGAGGAATTTCCATTGAAGATGAGGTCTGAAAAATTTGGATTAGAATGACTTTTCATAGTATCTCTATAATTTCACAATTCCTTTTCCACATTCATCTAATGAATAAATGAACAAGGAATCTATGTATTTTACTTACTATGGTTTTTCGTTCTTTTTCTCAGGTCAGAATTGTACCAAATGAACTCAATATTGTTCCTCAGCATAAGCATACTTTTAAGTAGTTGAAATAATCCATTTTGTGTTAATGCTGAAAAGAAATTAGCAAAGAATGCATTGTTCTAAGCAAGGTTGCCCTCCTAAGGAAAACAAGGAAGGGATGTATCAGTGAAATACCTCCTAGTGCTGACCAGGAAATTCCAGATGGCTGGTTAAAGGTCAAAGGTAAAAATGAAAGTAGGAACAGACAAGGTTGTGTGGTGGGGATAGATAATGAGTTCAGTTTCCATCATGTTGCATTTAAGGCAAAATGTCTAACAAGGAGGTAGCTTAAGGAGTCTGGAGCTATGGAGAGATCTAAGATAAGAATAGAGTTAGGAGTTACCAACTTCCACATAGTTATCAAAGCCTTTAGAGATACATGAGGTTACACAGAAAATGTGTGTACAGAGAGAACAAGAGGGGACCTAAAAAAAGCTCTGTGCAAAAATAACATGCAGGAAATAAGTGAAGGAAGATGATTACAAGGGAGACTGGGAAGAAAAGATAATGGATTTAGTATAAAACTCTAGCTTTGTTCTGGTAAGCCTAAGGAAGGAAGCAAGTGTTCCAAGGTGAAGAAGGACTGTTAAACTTACATGAAATCTCTTCACCTCCAGCATCATCCACAAAGAAGACAAAGGAAAAACAAGAAAGCGACAGTAGAAAGTCTTACTCTTAGGTTGGAAGAATTCTTTCAATGTCTTTGACCCAACTCTTACTTACTTGAGGATAGCTGAAAGCAATGTTTTCTCCCCAAACATACTGATCTTCACTATTTCCTTAAAAATAGTAATTCTTTATGTTTTATTCAACAAAATATTAAAGGAATAAAAGATATGTTTCAATCATATCGATTGGGAGACCCTAAAATTAACATGTTCTCCCAGTTTTTTGCTTTTACTAACTTTTGTTATTTTTCTGTAAGTAAACAAAAATATCTTTGGATAAATTAAGCATAAAAATAACTTATTGGAAAGGTATAAGCTGGCTCACAGAATGAAAAAAAAAGAAAGTCTATAGAACCAGGTTCAGAAATCAATAGGAAACAGGGAAGCTTCAGAGTTCTAGTTATAGGAACTCATCTGTGATTTTTTTGTTTACTTTTTTGCTTTTTTTCCCCAAATCTGTACTGCCAGGATTAATAAAATCCAAGCATTTTCCTTCTCTTAAATCTCTTTACTTAAGACTTGATGCCTGGGAAAATAGAGTCAACTAATTCTGTTTAGGGTATATGCCTCCTCCTTACTGAAGGGAGGCAGGGAAATTTACTGAGGGTCACTTTGAGACTGCGCACAATGGGGTGGAGTCAGTTACCCGCACAGAAATCAGTATACTATGACCTCTGGGTGGCTACAAACCATATTTTATTCTTTATTCTTAAACAAACTTTCTTATGTAACTGGATTCTATTTTTTATTTTATTTTATTTTTTAGGAAGATTAGCCCTGAGCTAACTACTGCCAATCCTCCTCTTTTTGCTGAGGAAGACTGGCCCTGATCTAACATCCATGCCGATCTTCCTCTACTTTATACGTGGGGCGCCTACCGCAGCTTGGCTTTTGCCAAGTGGTGCCATGTCTGCACCCGGGATCTGAACCAGCGAACCCCAGCCTGCCAAGAAGTAGAACATGCGAACTTAACTGCTGCACCACTGGGCCGGCCCCGTAACTGGATTCTTAAAGTAAGCAAACTGTAAATAATAATTTGAACTTCAGATTGCATAAACTCCATTTTTCCAGCTATATACTTTGTATCCTGTGATTTTTTATTAAAATGGGTTTATTGAAATATATGCACATATGAAATACTGATCATGTAAAAAGTTTGCAGTTTGATAAGATTTACATTTGTGTACACCCTGAAATCATCTCCACTACTAAGACAAGAAACATTTACCCCACCTTCAAAGTTTCCTCGCGCCCGTTTGCAGTCCCAACCTCCCGCATCTCTACTCTTCCCCCTGCCATCCCAAGGCAACGGCTGATCTGCTGTTTGCTAAAACACATTCATTTCCATATACTAGAATTTTGTATAAGAGGAGTCATGCAGTATGTTTTGTCTGGATTTTCACTCAGCATAGTTATTTTGAGATTCATCCGTTTAATTGCCAGTATCAATAGTTCATTTTTTTCCACTGCTTAATACTTTATTGTATACTACCATTCACGTGCTAAGTTTTCAGCTTTCATCTATTCAAATTTGCTGTGAATATTCATATACAATTCTTTGTATGGTCATGTGCTTTTATTTCTCTTGGGTAAAAACCTAGAATTGGAATGGCAAAGTGCTAAGATAGGAGTATATTTAACTTTAAAGATGGCAGAACTGTTTTCAAAGGGTTCTTTCATTTTGCATTCTCATCAGAAATGTATATGAGTTTCACCTGTACCACATCCTTGCAAATAGTTGGGATGGTCACTTTTTTAAATATTAGGCATCCTATTTGGTATATATTAAAATCTCATTGTGGTTTTAATTTCTCTAATGACTGATGTTGAACATCATTTTTTTATTTGCCATTCATATAGATTCTTTGGTGAATATTCAAATCTTATGCCCCTTTTCTTCTTCTGAATTATTATCACTGAATTTTGAGGTTTTATACATTCTGGATGCAAGTTCTTTATCAGATACGTGATTTGCAACTATTTTCTCCCAGTCTGTGGCTTGGATTTTTATTCTCAACACCATCTCTCAAAGAGCAAAAGTTACTTTTTGATGAAGTCATATTTGTTGTTTTTTCTCTTAAGGATTATACTTTTAGTGTTGTTGTTAAGAAATCATTGTCTAAAGCAAGATCAAAAAGATTTTATCTGGGGCGAGCCCAGTGGCACAGCAGTTAAGTACCCACGTTCCGTTTTGGCTGCCTGAGGTTCACTGGTCCGGATCTCGGGTGCGGACATGGCACTGCTTGGCAACCCATGCTGTGGTATGTGTCCCACGTGTAAAGTAGAGGAAGATGGGCACAGCTGTTGGCTCAGGGCCTGTCTTCCTCAGCAAAAAAAAAAAAAAAAAAACAAAGAGGATTGGCAGTGGATGTTAGCTCAGGGCTAATCTTCCTCAAAAAAAAAAATAGATTTTATCCTATCAAATTTTCTAGAAATTTTATCATTTTAGGTTTTACATTTGGAGTTCCCTGGCTCTCTCCTTTCTGAAATTCCTCTCTCCACTCTTCAGTGGTCTTATTTTTCTCCAATCCCTTTCCTATGGCTCCCTTAACCTGAAAGATGGTGAGCTTCCTGTCAGAGTTTTGTACACTGCACCTCTACAATAACTGGAGCTGCCCTCATGGGAAAATTACACAAATATATAGCATCCCATTCCTTCCTCTAAAACTTTTCTTAATAACCTGTGTAAGGATTCCTACCATCTAGGTAATTAACACACATATCTATCACCTCACAAATTTGTCTCTTTTATTTTTTTGGTGAGAATATTGGTCTTTATTATATTGAAGTATATTCCTTCTATACCTAGAAGGTATAGAATTTGTTGAGAGATTTTTTATCATAAATGGATGTTGAATTTTGTCAAATGCTTTTTCTGTATCTATTGAGATGATAATATGATTTTTATCAAATGCTATATCAAATCAATCAGCTGTCATACAGATTGGTTATCACATCAATCAATGTGCCTATGTTGGACCATCCTTATGTCTGAGGGATGAAGCCTACTTGATCATGGTGTATGATCCTCTTAATATGCTGCTGACTTTAGTTTGCTAGTATTCTGTTGAGAATTTCTGCATCTATGATCATCAGGGATATCTTGCAGTGTCCTTATCTGGCTTTGGTATCAGGGTAATGTCAGCCTTGTAAAATGAATTTGGAAGTGTTCCCCTCCTCTTAAATTTTTTTGAAATAGTTGAGAAGGATTGGTGTTAATTCTTTAAATGTTTGGGAGAATTCACCAAGGAAGTCATCTATCCAGTGCTTCACTTTGAAATAGTAATCAAAAGCCTCCGAACAATCTTCTTACTCATTACTGGTCTGTTCAGAATTTCTATTTCTTCCTGATTCAGTCTCGGTAGATTGTACATTTCTAGGAACTTTTCCATTTCTTCTAGGTTGTCCAGTTCATTGGTATATAGTTGTTCACGGTAGTCTCTTATGATCCTTTCTCTTTCTGTGATATCATTTGTAACGTTTCCTCTTTCATTTGTATATTTATTTGGTCCTCTTTCCTTTTTTTTTTTTTGGTGAGTCTAGCTAAAAGTTTGTCAGTTTCGATTATCTTTTCAAAGAACCAGCTCTTAGTTCCATTTTTTTCCCATTGTTTTCTTGTTATCTATTTTATTTATTTCTCCTCTGTTCTTAATATCTCCTTCCTTCTGCTAACTCTGGGCTTCATTTGTTCTTCTTTATCTAGCTCCTTTAGGTGTAAAGTTAAGGTGTTTGAGATATTTTTCTTTTCTTGCTGTATTCATTTATAGCTATAAACTTCACTCTTAGAACTGTCTTTGCTGCATCCTATAACTTTTGGTAGGTTGTGTTTCCATTTTCATTTGTCTCAAGATACTTTATTTCCCTTTTAATTTCTTCTTAGATCCGTTGGTTGTTCAGAAGTTTTTCGTTTAATTTCCATGTATTTGTGAATTTTTTAGCTTTCTTCCTATTATTATTTCTTCCTATTATTATTTCTAGTTTCACACTGTTGTGGTCAGAAAATGTACTTAATATGATTTCAGTCTTCTTAAATTTGCTAAGATTTGTTTTGTGGCCTAACATATGATTTAGTCTTGCAAATGTTCCATGTGCACTTGAGAAGTATGTATACTGTGTGTTGTTGAATGGAACGTTCTATATACATCTGTTAGGTCCTTTTGGTCTATGGTGTTGTTCAAATCTGCTCTTTCCTTGTTCATTCTCTGGGTGATCTATGTATCGTTGAGGGTGGGATATTAAAGTCTCCAACTATTATTGTATTGCTGTTTATTTCTCCTTTTTGTTCTGTTAGTATTTTGCTTTTCTATGTAGGTGTTCTGATGTTGGGCACATAAATATTTACAATTTTTGTATCTTCTTGATGGATTAATCCCTTTGTAATTATATGCTGATTTTCTTTGTCTCTTTTGACCATTTTTCACTTAAAGTATACTTTATCTGGTATAAGTATAGCAACCCCTGCTTTCTTTCAGTTACTATATCTTGAAATATCTTTTTCCATTCCTTTGCTCTCAGTCTATATGTATCTTTAAAGCTATAGTGAGTCTCTGATAGGTAGCATATGATGGAACTTGTTTTTTCAATCCATTCAGCCATTCTGTCTTTTGATCCTTGCAGGACATTTGGTCCTGTCCAAAATGTCCATGAGCATACTTGGTCTATGCCAAATGCTTTTGGACAGGCCTACATGTCAAGGACCTTCTGGCATAGACCCAATGTCTCCAAGGATGTTTGGGGCAGGACCAAATATGACCAAATAATCAAGGATATTTTGTCATGGACCACATGTCTGATGGATGTTTTGGACAGGACTAAATGTGAAGGACCTTTTGGAATGGACCCAATGTCTCCATGGATGTTTTGGACAGGACCAAATGCCTACTAATCCTTTTGATTGGAGAATTTAATCCATTTATGCTTAAAGTTATTATTGATAGGTAACAACTTACTATTGCCATTTTGTCAGGTTTCTTTTCTGATTGTTTTGTAGATACATTATTTCTTTCATCTTATCTTGCTGTCTTCTTTTGTGATTTGATGACTTTTTCTAGCAGTATGCTTTGACTTGGATAGCATTCCTAAAATTTACACTTTTATTTCTCACCACACTCACATTACATTTTAGGTTATTGATATTACAATTTATACATTTTTTAATGTTGTGAATCCAATAACAAGTTATTCTATTTATGGTTATTTTTAATGCATTTGTTTTTTACTTTTAAAACTAGAGTTGTAATTGAATTACACGCCACCATCCCAATATTAGAGAATCTAACTTTGACAACACATTTACCCTTACAAGTGAGTTTTACACCTACATTCATATGTTTTTATGATGTTAATTTTAATCATTTATTTCCACTTGAAGAACTCCATTTAGCATTTCTTTAAGGCAGGTTTAGTGGAATGAACTCCGTCAGCTTTTATTTGTTCAGGAAAGTCTCTATTTCTCTATTTCTGAAGGATAGTTTTGCTGGGCAGAGCATATTTGGTTCACACTTTTGTTTCTTTCAAGATTATTAATATATCATCTCATCCTTTCCTGAACTGTGTTTTTGTAGTTGACAACTTCTTTATGAGCATTCTTCTGAATTGTTTGAGACAGTTCATAGATCTCCATTTCTTTAGGTTCAGTTATTGGAGCTTTATTAGTTTCCTTTGGTGGTGTCATGTTTACCTGAATTTTCATGATCCTTGATTCCTTTCATTGATATCTGCACATTTGAGTGAACAGTCTCCTTTTCAGTACTTTACTGGTTTTCTTTTGCAGAGACAGTCCTCCACCAGTCAGCTCAGCTTGGGGTTTTGAACGGGTCAGCTGGTAGCATCCTTGCTAGAGTGTGGCTTGCTAGCAGGGTCTATATTTGGGCAAAAACACTGCCTGAGCTCTGAAGTCAGGGGGAAGTGGTATACTGGATGAGAATAGTTGATAGGATGGGACTGCTGGCTTGGTTTCCTGCCCAAGTGTGGCTGTAGGATGGTTTCTGCAATTGCCTAGATTCTCAGCTCAGGCTCCTTAGTTGGGCAAGACTGTGTATACTATACTCAGCAGTAGATAAGCCCATGAATTAGCTTCACTACCTAGGCAGGGTGGTAGAATGGGTCCCAAGGCTAGCACAGCTCATTGTTTGGGGACCTGAATCAGGCAGAACTGTGTACTGAGTTCCCTGGCCAGATAGGGCCGCTGGCTTTGGTCTGCAGACTTGCAGAACTTCTGGCTGGGCTCTCTGTTCATGTGCCCCTGTAAGTGGGGCTGTAGGATGGGAAACACAGCTTCCCAGCTGCTCTGGTTAGGTTTCCTGGTCAGATCGAGCTGAACGCTATTTTCAGGAGTATGTAGGGCTACAAATTATCTTCCTTGCCTGGGCAGGGTACAGAACAGACCCCAAGGCTGGCAAGGCTCATTGTTTGGGGTTCCAAGTCAAGCAGAACTGTGCACTAAGCTCCCTGGCCAGATAACGCCTCTGGTTTGGCTTAGCAGAAGGGCAGAGCTGCTGGCAAGTCTCTCAGCTCAAGTTCTAGGCAACACAGCTTTCTGAGTGCTTCAGCCACAGTTTTCCTGGTCAGGTGGGGCTGAGAATGCTAATCAGCAGTAGAATTAGCTATGAATTAGCTTCATTGCCTGGGCAATGTGGCAGAACAGGCTCCAAGGCCAGCAAAAACCTGTACACCAAGTTCCGTGGTCAGTGAGGCCACCCTCTTGGCTCTGCGGAAGGACAAAGCTACTGGTAAAGATTTCTCCTTGGATGCCTCTGTGAGTAGGAGCTCAGTCTGTCTTAGTCCAAATGTTGGTCCCCCTTCTCCATCACAATCTGATCTCCAGTAGTCAAGGCCCACAGATTACCTCCAAGATCCCCATGAGGCAAGATCCAAGTGGGCCTCCCATGAAGTGCCCTACAGCTCTGGAGGACCTGGATATCCACCTCAGGCCCTCTTTTTCCCACTGGGGAAACAATAGGCCCAGGTGGGCCCTCTTAGTGTGGCACTGTGTCAGCTGGGTGAAGGGCAATGAGGTCAGAATATAGCCACTCCTCTTACCCTTCAATTACAGTCCTTCTAGGTCTGTGTGGTCCAATGTGTTGCTTCAGCCTTACCCCCAGGTGCTAGGATTTTCACAATGTTGTCTTGTCTATGAACAGTTGCTAGTTGGTCTTCTTGTGAGGGAGTCTAAAGTCAGGAACAATCTATGTTGCCATCTTACTGACTTCCCATCCTCACATCTTCTTTATCCATTCATCTGTTGATAGACATTTGTGTTATTTCCATGTCTTGGCTATTATGAATAATGCTGCAATGAACATGGTAGTGTAGATATCTCTTCAAGATCTAATTTTCATTTCCTTGGATATAGACTTAGAAATGGGATTACTGGATCATACAGTAGCTCTATTTCTAATTTTTTGAGGAAGTCCCATACTGTTTTCCATAATAGCTATACCAGTTTACATTCCCAATAACAGTACGCAAGGATTCTCTTTTCTCCTCATAGTTGCCAACATTTATCTCTTGTCTTTTTGATGGTAGTCATTTAGCAGCTACAGGGTGATCTTTTATTGTGGTTTTGATTTGCATTTCCCTCATGATTAGTGATGTTGAGCATCTTTATGTACCTGTTGGCCATTTGTATGCTGTCTTTGGAAAATGTGTATTCAGTTCCCCTGCCCAATTACAAAAATATGAAACATTTCATTGCATCCTATAATCTTGACTCTCCTTCAAAATTCACCCCTTAAACTCTCTCTCTCTTTGTATTTTTTCCAAAGTTTGACTGTTATTTGTAGTAGAATCAGGTTTTGTTTTTATTATATCTCCATACCAAAAGCTGAATAGCCAGAACTTTAAGTATATGTAATGTGTGACTGTCATGTTGGTTTTAGCCATTTTTACCAAAACAAAACAGGCAAATTCAAAATTCATACCTAAAGTATTGGACATCTCCCATTAGGCATCTATTCCTTAAGCCAGTGTTAGGATTACTGGCTTCACACAGGTGAAACTTGATGTCCCCTTGCTTTGGACCCATGCTATGAACCTCTCATGCCCTGCTCTGAGACTTCCATTATGTTGTGAGATGCCTGTAGAAATGGCTCAATACTCACTTATAATTGATATATTTTTAAAATGTAAAGCCTCAGATGCATTTTAAAACCATCCTGAGAGGGTGCCATGGGACTATGTAACTGAGCATCATTTGCTTGTAGCAGTGGTCAGCTCAATATTGCCTCCCCTGTATTGGTTTTACCCCCTTCTCTGCTTTAGGACACAAGTTTGTCACTCCTGCTCCCTGGGATCATAGTTTGAAATTAATGATCTGCATGTAAATCTTTGTTTCCAGCAGGCTTTCGGAGAACCCAAACTTGGCCTAATTCAGTTTATGCCCCAAGTGCCCGAGACCTTTAGGGTGGGATTATAGGAATTATATTGGATCACTTACAGTCCACAAAGCAATGTTCACACAGTTCTTGTTGGTAAATGGGATGGCAAGATTTCCTGGTCTGCAGTAGCATCATAATTACCAAGGTTCTCACCTATGGTGGATTGGAAAGTGATGCAAAAGAATGGTGCGGTAGCTGTGGCCCTTGAATGGGAGAGGTGGTTATCATATGTATTACGAGTTGGCTGGCATTTGTGAACTAATATGGAAACATTGAATAAAGAAGTGTCAGGATCAAGTCATCCATCTATCAACTCAATGAACTCTGAGATCAAGGTAGTTTCTGTGGCAATCTTTTAAGGAGTGTCTCATCTCCTATATCTACATTTAAGATTATACTTAAACTCAGGTAAAGGATTTAATAGAAACTGGAATATAAACCCTAATATGGCATCTTCCACATTGGTAAAGTTTTTAAGGGTCCGTGGAGTGCCAGAATATCCCCCTTAAAGATAAAAGATATGTTGTTGTACCTCATATCACCTGTCTTTCATAATGAGGCACTTCGATTGATGTTTTTGTTTTTTTCCAATTTTGGAGACATCATATCCTACATTTAGGAAACTTCTCTCTCTCTTCCATTTATTATTCTAGAAATTAGCAAACATTTTCTGTAAATGATTTCTGTTGCAACTACTCAACTCTGCTATTGTTGCAAGAAAGTAAGCAGAGACAACATGCAAACAAATGCGTGTGGCTGTGTTCAAATAACATTTTATTAAAAAAAAAGTAGCGGACTGGATTTGGCCCACAGGCCTAATTTGTATTCTTCTCTATGAATGGGTGACTTGGAACTCCACTCCTTTAAAGTGGAGTCCAGAGGAAGAAGCTGCTTTATAATTCCAGGTCCAGGTCACAGGTCCAGACTGAGGTGAAAGTTTCTCTGTCACTCAGGCCATATGACCCAGCAGATATGATGGTACTAGCCTTATCTATAGTGTATAAGATGTTGAGTGCAGCCCCTGGGAAACTACAATAAAGGATGTATTACATAGACCAATAAGCAGATCCTTGCCTCGGAGCACACTGGCTACTTCTTGATTTCTGCTATGATACTTCTCTGACACTTTTGTATATGAAATCGTACAGCATCCTGATCAGTACTCCTGCATACGTACCTAGAAAGTCCTGGGTAATTAACGCCTTCAGGGCCAACTAAGCAGCACAGGAACTGATGGCCAGATGCTTTTGACTTTCATCACCTGGGTGGATAGTTGTGCGATGTGTTTTATACAACTTCTCAGAAGCAGCTGTGGGAGAGTACTGGTTGCTCATCTGGATGGCCAGCTCATTTACGCAGGCTTTGTCTGCTTTCCCATCTGCATTTTCTTCTCCTCATCTGTCAGTTTGGCTTTCTGGAATTACCTCCCCCAAAACACAACCTGTATTCAAGTATTTATCTCAGAGACTTAGTTCAGGAGAACCCAGTGTAAGAAACCCTGTTAAAACTCTTTAAATGCACACGACAAAATTGCATTATTCTAATGTTCCAAGATAAGAACAAAGAAAGTTTTTCCTTTTACTGCATGCATTTATGAAGAAACATAATAGCCAAAAAAACCCCTAATTTAAAATACAACAAAAAATAGGGAATAATAAATCTCCTTCTCTTTCTCATATAAACGAAGGGGATAATATATTTGAATATAGATTTAGAAATCAAATGTAATCACACTAGTCTGTAAACTAAGCTGGTCAGCAGTATTTGATATAACTTTGAGTTACTTAAATGATGCATCTGTAGCTTTGTGTAAAGAAATTAATTTCAAAGGCAATTTGGTCTTTACAGATGAAAACATAAATTAGATATTCCTTTGAGAATTTCTCTACGTCCTCTAATCTTTTCTGTGGCTTCTTCCTTTCTCTTTATTTGCGGTAGGGGAAACTTTGGCAAAATTGAGGTAGAGTATTCAGAAAAGAGACATAAGGAATGGATAGGGGGCTCCTAACCAAAAATATGTTTATTTTGAAACATACCTGGAGTCATAGCATGTAGGTTTGCTTTTATTTTCACTTGGATAGAGAGGCAAAAAATCAAGATAAATGTTAGTCTTCTCTCTTCTGCTTGCATATTTTTTGTCCTTTAATTCCCTAAACTAGAGATGTACCGAGAGTAACACAATGTGTCACTCTTAAGTGGATTGCTACTTCTGGCTGTCACTTTTTATCAGAAGGCACCTAAGTTTGGGGCATGAATCTTGCAAATAAAAATCAGGGAAATAAAAACAATTTCCATTTTCACTTAAATATTCACAAACTGTGGTGCTCTGAGCAGCATGTGGTAGTTACAAAAACATGCCTTTCATTTGTCTTCCTTCTGTAGATAATACAATTTGGAGAAAAAGCAAATGCTGAAAATGTGTCTTTCAGCTTCCTGAGTGTTCAGGAATGCTGTGAAGATATCACTTAATTAAACAAAGCCTATGAAGTCTTGTTTCCCTCCTGTGTTGGGCCTAATGTAGCCAAAGAGGCCCTATGTGACACTTTAACTCATTGGTTGATAAACATTTTGTACTATCTGTCCAAACAGTCAAAACTTCCAAAACAAAACATGGCTCTTGAATTCTTCACTGTTTCTTGACTTGTTCTTACAACAGCTGCAACAGTGCTCGACAAAACAGAAGCTGAAACGATACTTAAAATAAATCAATGATCAACATATAATTTCATGACTAGCAAATCTCAGTCTATTTTCTCTGTAGAATCTGGTCTGCCACAATGACTCCTGTTAGAAATCATCACATTATTAGTTTTTGTTTTTTTCCCTCTGTATTGTGGCTTTTCACCCTTCTTTTGCTAGTAAAAGCTCCACGGAACAGAATTTTTCATTTTTTATGACTACAAATCCTGTTGAGATATATATTATTATGTATGAAGCAATCATGGGCCTACTGATTCTACTTGTTTCAGAAAAAAATATCATAAACTTTAAGTAATGTTAATCCTTGTAATGCTTTAATATTACTTTGATCAGTTTCAGGTGACTTGTGTATCAGATTAGTAGGTAAATGGATAAATAGACTATGGTACATCCAGAGAATGAAATATTCAGTGCTGAAAAGAAATGAGATACCACGCCATGAAAAGACATGAAGGAAACTTAAATGTCTATTACTAAGTGAAAGAAGCAAATCTGAGAAGGCTACGTGCTATATGAGTGCAACTATATGACACTCTGGAAAAGGCTAAACTATGAAGAAAATTAAAACATCAGTGGTTGCCAAACCCATTGAATGTACAACACCAAGAGTGAATACTAAGGTAAATTATGGACTATGGGTGATTATGATGTGTCAATCAAGGTCCATCTTGGTTTAAAGAAAAAATGTACCATTCTTTTGGGGGATGTTGATAATGGGGAGGCCATGCATGTGTGGTGGCAGGGAGTAAATGAGAGATCTCTGTACCTTCCTCTTAATTTTGTTGTAAATCTGACATTGTTCTGAAAAACTAATCTTTAAAAAAAAGTGATGGGGCAAAAGTTGGGTATGGGGTAGGTAGAGGTAAGTATAAGAAAAGTAAGAATTTGGAGAGAAGATGTTGCTTTACCAATTAGTAGCTTGGCTATCATGGCCAAATGTCTTAAAGTTCCTGAGATTTCACTTACACATTTATAAGATGAGACTAATAATACTTATCTCACCAGGTTGATCAAGGAGAATATGAGATAATATATATGAATATACATTTTATCTATTACTCAGTAAACCTGTAGAATTTTCAACATAAATAAAGTACATATAATTATAGGACAGCTTATAAAATAATAGTGATATCTTGCAGATTTATTATGCATCAGAATCAGATGAGCTAACACCCAAGAGATTTTTTCGGTATTTCATAATTCTTCTATTTTTAGAAAGTTAGTCAATGGCTTTCTCTATTCATAATTTAGACTGAGATTCTTTTTTGAACTAAGAATTTTTATTCAATGCCATCTATTGATTTTTGCAACAAGTCACAAGAAAGGAAAATAAATACTGCTTTTCAACCTGAACATGCTGCCTTGAGGTCGTATTTAAACACATCAACAGAAAGCCAGTTTCTTTTGTTGGGTTCAAAGAATAGAATAATGGACAAATATATCTACGTTCCATCCTCTCACTTTTGGGAAACTTTACTTTAGTTATGTATTAGTCTATGGCTGTTAGCCCAACAGATTCCTCTGATGTCCTGAGATCTGAAATAGCAGTGACTATAGGTCAAGAGTCCTCAGGAACCAAAAGTCTTGGTGATGCTAAAAGAGAAGAAAAATAAAATTTTTCCAAACAGGGTTTCTGAAGAGGACTTTGGAACTAATCTAAACTGCACTGTACTCAATCTTGTTTAGAATTATATTTGAAAGACTATACTTGGATTATCATTTCAGTTTTAACTTCAATCCAGAAGTTGATTCCATAATTTTTTCAGGAAAAATCCATGTCTCTAACTAGAAAAGGAATGAGTGCATCTAGTGCTACTTCTCCATGGAAAGAAACATGGCTGTGACAGGGGAAAAAGAAGATGAACTCAGAACATCTTGGGCTATCCAGTAAAGAGGTGCTCAAATAATGATGGGACGTGTCAAAAGGATGTAGAAGCCAGCTTGAGGAGGCTAACACAGGCCAAATGTGGGACAATTTAAAATAAAATAATATTAATGGATTATAACCCACTGAATAAAATAAGAATCCATGAGTCTATTCTGTCATAAATAAATGGAAAAACTGAAAGTTTAATGAGAAATGGGATATTTACATTGTTTCAAAGTACCTCCTCACAAAATACATCTTAATTCCAAGGAGAAATTGAGCAACCTTATAGTGAAGAAGCCTGCTAGACACCATCTTAATCAAGTGATCAAAGTGAGCGTTAAATAACTATATAAATTAAAATACTTTTCCACTTTATAGGATGCAATGAGAAAAACACAGTATCCCATGCATTTCATGAGGAATGTAAGCCAATTCCAACTAGAAGGGCATGCTACAAAATAACTGGTCAGTAATCTTCAAAAGTTGCAAGGTCATAAAAGCTAAGGAAAGATATGGGAATTGTTCAAGATTGATAGAAACTAAAGCAAAATGATATTTAGATGCACTGTGTGATTCTGGACATGATCCTTCTGCTATAAAGAACATTAATGGGGCAACAAAGCCTAAATGACTTCTGAAGCCTAGATGGCAGTAATGACCAGTGGTAATTTCTTGGTTTTGATGTTTATATTGTGGTTACATAGGAGAATGTATTGTTTGTAGGAAAGACAAACTAAAATATTCAGGGGTCATAGGGCATCAGTTCAGCAATAGATTCTCCAATAGCATCAGGGAAAAACGTCTCTGCAACACACTTGTAACTTTTCTGTAGGTTTGAGATTGTCATGTATCTATGACTCTATCAAAAATAAATCATTACGGTCAGTAGGAATTAAGTCACAGAAAAGACTTTGCTTATTTTAATGACATTTCTTTAATTAAAATTATCAATGAAAATAATACAGAATTATATATGGTGAAAAATAAAGTCCCTCTCACATCTCTCCTACTTCACAATCTCACAATCAGTTTTCCAGGAAGGAACACTATTAGTGCTTTGAAATATCCTTGCTGACCTTTTCCTGTGCAATTCCTAGAATGAGAATGGCAATATAATGAGCAGTAAGGCCATACCATGCAGCCAGCCAGACTGCCTAAATTCAAATATCTCTGCTGCTGAGAAGTTCTGCAAATCTGAGGACATTACTTAACGTTTTCTGGCAGTAGTTTCTTCATTTCTGCAATTGGGTTGATAATTGTTGGTTATAGAGATTCAGGGATATAATACTTGCGGAGACCCTAGAACCATGCTTGACTGTAACAATCTTGCTTGGCTCTTACCGTAGACAAGTGTGTCTAGTTATTCCACAAAAAAATGATATCACAGTGTCTATATAATTGTGCAGCTGTATTTTTCTAAAATCAATAGTTCACATTGGGTTTTCCTTATTTCAATAAAAATTTTTATAATTTTCCTTACTAAAATTGTATTATAAATACATCTTTTCATCTCTGATTACAGAAGAGAGCTGATTAGATTATCATTCTCAGTTCAAAAATTCTGTAACTTTTTTGGTTATCCATTTTTTTCTGTCACCCAACATGCTTTTCATTACATTGCATCCTCATTCAGAATCACCTTAGAGGTAATTGCGACAGCATCAAGATGTTTGGCAATGTGAGAGCACAATTGTCCTGTCAGAGCTGGGCCGTGGACAACAGCTGATCTGCTTAGCAGTCAGGAGTGGTAACAGGAGAGCCAGTGTTAGAAAGATGGGAAAAAGCTGTTCTTGAGTCTGGAGGTTGGTGGTAGTGGTTGAGTTAAGGATCAAGTACCCAAGACCAGAATCGGAATTGAAGTATAATAGTAGGTGCTGATAACACCAGAAGTCGTTGATGCTCATGGTAGCCTGGCAGAGCTGGCAAGAGCAAGTGAATCGCAAAGGCCTAGGAAGAAGTGCACCAGGCTTCCAGGGACTCAGCAACTACGGCAACAGAATCTGGACTGGGAAAGCGGGCCATGAAGACAAGTAGACATGAGCAGCAGCAAGAAAATTTACCCTTCTTATACTGTGCCAAGACTCTGCTTCATTTCAGGACATTTTCTATGAAGGCAAGAACCAAGTCCCAGCTTTTGTGACTTGAGTGTGACAAGAGAAAATGGCCATGTATAGTTGGACGTGAGATAGGAACAAGCAGGTCCTAACAGCAGGAAGCCTAAAGCATATCATCAAAAATGGCACACAGGCTGATGTTTCAGGGGCCACAAGCCAGCTATAAGTACTATGAAACTCAATGATTTCTAAATATTCTTGAATGCCTATAATATGAAGCTTGTAAGACAGAAAGAAACTTTATTGAAACAGCATTCCGTCAGGGATGTTTTTTACTTTTTTTGAGCACCATGAGCACCAAAATATTGTCCATAGTAATAAGGAAGCATTCTCTCTATCCAAGAAGCAATTTATGGCAATACGATAAGGAGTCTTTAATGTGAGGTTTAGTAAGAATAGAAAAATTATTTGTGGATATTTACAGCAACCACACTAGAGAATAACGCATGTTAAAACATACCAACCTGAATAAAGAATAGAATTCTAATATCCAATTACAAAGTGTTCTGGCAAATGACCGATGGAAAACCTTTAGCCTGGGTGACAAAGAAAACAGCCACATTCTGTTCTAGATTCTGAGGCTTTTGGAATTGTGCTGGGGGACGGGGGTAGTAACTGCCAACTTGCATGACTCCAAAATGCCCCATTTGTGGTGTTGTATGTTAACGATGTCCCCTTGGTGTTGCACAGTGAACACAGCCTGCACTGGCAAATGTGGCAACCTTACTGCTGATTTTTTTCCTTAAAGTTTATTCCACAATCGTTTGCATTGGATTTGGCTGCATCTATAATTGTATTTATGTTCTCGGTCTCCACTTTCACAGTTGTCCAAAGTTAACTTTAAGAACAGACTTTTTCAACTAATTTCCATAGCAGCTTTGATCCCCTCAACATTCTCTTCAAAATGCTTCCTGCATGCTCAGCCTTAAGAGCTAACTGTCCCTTAATACAGGATCTCTGCCATACCAGCATTAAGTTTCCTCAATGTAGTTTTGCTTCTTCACTATGAGGGAGGAATTTTATCTTATTTCCTTAAGCAGAAAGAAGCACTTGCCGGGTAGAGCCTTAGCTAAAACCATATCCTGGCATGCAACTTCTTGATACTACTAGATGAACATTGGCATTGCCCTCTATTAATATCCGTCAATATTTTTAGACTTCACACTATTTTGCAACATATGGCATGCTACAATTGTCTGGTGATATTAACGTAAGACCTAGTCTCTCTCAAATTGCTTCCAGTCTTGTAAGGGAGAAGGACAGGAGCACAGAAAACTAAAATGCAGTGAAAGTTCCCTGAGGGGAGTGTAATTCATCGGCTCCTGGAGGGCAAGTTCTCCTATTCTTCATGATCCTAGTCTCTAGCACATATTTACTATTTGGTGACTAAACAAGCCTTATTCTAGCATAAGAATAAAAGGCTGTATTAGCCTGGCACGTGACAACAACTCCTCTTGATTGGTTGAAATTGAGAAAGATTCTAAAGAAGAAAGAATATTCAATCTCAGCTTTGAAAGATAAGTAAGATACTGGTAGGCAGAGAAGACACAAAAGCGTTCCTGGCATAGACAATAGTGTGAGCAAACCCCTGAATCTGTGATCTCTCTGCCCGGACCCTCCCCCTCAGCCTTCAAGTCTCACTTCTCACTTCATTCAGGTGTCAGACATCACCCTACCGGAGACTCCTGCCCTGATGCTATTTTTGAAAGTAGCGCTCCCTCCATTGCTCTCTTTCCTCTGCCTCTTTTAAAATTATATTTACTAGTAACTTATATACATATATGTTTAACCTATTTTTTTAGTGTCTGTCTCCCCTACTTAAACATAAGCTCCATAAGACAGAGAAAATACTATCTATTTTGTCCATTGTTGAAGCCTCAGATCCAAGAACGATGACTAATACAGAGGAGATATTTAATAGTTTTTTTTTTTCTTTTGATGCAGTGAGGCAGGTAGGAAGGAAATATAATTGACTGGGAGACATGACTATTAAGGACGGCTCTAATTCGGCGGCTTTCATCTGCTGGTTTAGCTCAATTGCAGCCAAAGTCAACACTTGGTCACCACATCTTCCACTTAGGAGATTGTTAGGGTTACCGTCATCACTACCCCATAGATGCCCTCTCAGCTCCCTTCTCCCCTGCAAATAAATGGGCACTTCCCTTTTGCTAAGTTTCCAATCCCTTCACATTAGCAAATTCAGTCACCTCCAAGCATACTTTTGTACTAGCAGAGGGATGATCTTTGCAATACGAATAAAAACTTGTGATTCTGGTTATATCTGAATGAATACTGCCATGTGAAATTGCCCTCAGTGCCACCTGTGTATGCTGTTTTGCAGTTTCATGACCTGTATCTATAATCAGCAGCTCTGATGAGCTTTGCCTTCCTTATTGCTCTCCATTTCAGTGTTCACATCTTCATTATTCTTCTTAGGCATTACTTTTAGCAGAGCACACTCTACACCTCATTTCACCCGCATTTGCCCAAGCACAGGTGACCATTTCATTGCCTCAGCCAGCAGCACTCTGAACCCGGTCACGTGCTGCTTTGCTTAATATAGTAAAATCATGCCCATTTGATGTATGGATCATCTGTCAGTGCTTTACTTAAGACATAGTTTTTAATATATGCTGCGTTATCTTGAACTGTTCTTGATAAAGGATTTTATATACTGAAGTTCAGTCTTACAGGTTAGCAAAGTTCTCTAGTTATCAAAGTAAGCTGTAAATGACTGATTCTTAAACCTACCCTAACACCCAACTTGGTTTTCTTAGCAAACTTGGACCAGCTTAGAAATAGCACAGCAGAGGTGAGTGAAACGTGTCAGCTGCCTTACCTAGTATCTAACGAAGAAGAGCTACCAGCCACCTTTCTGGTAGCATTTTTCCTCCAAAAATTTTGTTCTGGCCTGGGGACAAAGCTTAGCTATCAAATATCACAAAACTGACCAGTTTGGAATGAATTTATTCTATGGCAGAGTCCTTAAAACAAAATGCTCTACAACCACTTTATGAAAAAAATGCTAGCAAAAAAATATATATTTCTGAATTTTAATTGGAATTCCACTCAAACTATATGTCAATGAAATTAAAATTTATGTGTACCTATGTAGTCGTATGTTGCATAATGTCATTTTGTTCAGTGATGGACCATGTATATAACAGTGGTCACAAAAGCTTAGTACCATATAGCCTGAGTATGTAGTAGGTCTGTGTAAGTGCACTCTGATGTTTGCACAAGGATGAAATCACCTAGGGAGGCATTCCTTAGAATGTATCCTCATCATTAAGTGACACGTGACTATATACAAGTATATATAATTCTAGATATATAAAACTTTCTATATAAAACTATATACATATACACATATATATAAACTAACTATATTGA
This sequence comes from Equus quagga, assembly GCF_021613505.1. Classification (NCBI taxonomy): domain Eukaryota; kingdom Metazoa; phylum Chordata; class Mammalia; order Perissodactyla; family Equidae; genus Equus; species Equus quagga. The sequence continues at coordinate 58,507,088 of NC_060274.1, forward strand.
GGTTTCCCTCCTAGAATATGGCATATCACTCTATTTATTTAACTATTTCAAAATGTCTTTCAATGAAGTTTTCAAATTAAAAAAAATAGTGCCAAGAATCAGATATAGTACATGAGTGTGTAACAAGATCTGAGAACTTGTAAACAAAAATCTCAGAAACTAAGTTCCTCTTTGGATTTTTGTGAAGAATTGGATACTTGTGCTGATACATCTGATTAGACTGCAGTGAAAATGTCACTTTTTCTGTTCCTCATGTGTTCAATGGAGCCTGAGCCATAGGCTATAGTTTTTAGGCTACAGTAACTGAAGATAGCACTGAGAGGTTAAAAGATAAGCCAAAATCAGGGCCCTCCCCATGGCATAATGTTTGAGTTCAGCATATTCTTCATTGGTGGCCCAGGTTTGCAAAGTCAGATCCCAGGCATGGACCTACACTGCTCCACAGCCATGCTGTGGCAGTGGCCCACATATAAAGTGGAGGAAGATTGGCAACAGATGTTACCTCAGGGCTAAGCTTCCTCAGCAGAACAAAAAGATTTGCCAAAATCAGACTTTTAATTAGAGACAGTGTTAGAAACCAAAACTCTTATGATTCAGTAAGTAATTCCAGCACCCAATTCACTGATGCTTAATAAACGTGTATGTATATCAGTGACTGAGTGGATTAATGCATCTAAATTTATTCTGCAAGTCAGTTAATTTTTAGCATGGGTTTTTGCAGACGCCACACCCATAATATGTAAAAAGTTCTTTGGTCCCAAGAAAGTTTATCCCCAAAATATGGCATAGATCTAGTGGCTTAAAAATAAGTCTAGATCATACTAGTGATATCTTGAGGTAACTTTGCTTAGATATGAGGCCCTTAAACCTATGAACTATTCTGAGTTTCTTGGTCAATAAGGAAAGAGAATGTTTTATCTTTCCTTATCACTAAAATGAGGCAAGTTCATTTTAATAATTTTAACCAAATACAATCCATTTTATTATTCCGCTTATTCAAGTAGAATTCTCCCAATTATTCTTTAAAACCCTCTGCGGGGAAATAGATTCAGGATTAGGACAGCCAGAACACACTAGCAGACCTTTGCAAATGCACTTTTATATTTACTTTATAATATAAAGAAAATATAAAGAATAGAAACTTGACTCCCCAACCAAGTCAAGAGAAACATCATTACATTCCTGTCCTTGGCCTGTGTTCACATCAGTGAGCGGAGCACTTTGCTGCAACCCTCTGCCCAGCAGCTCTAGAGCACATTAGTTTTGACTACATGATTTCAGGTGATGATTTAGAGAAGTCAGGAGTTAGGAGGCAAGGAAACCAGAAACTGTAGATGTATCAAGGGTCATGAAAATAATGTAGGATTTAGAGTTAAAAAATTTTGATTCAAGTCACATCTCTTTTACTTATTTGCTAAAAGATCATGGACAAGTTACTTAATTTTTTGACATGGAATTTGTCCAATGTAATGGAGATACATTTCTGTGAGGACTAAATTAGCACTTTCTGTATATTTCAAGAATACTCTGAGGTTCAATACAGTAGCCACCAGCCACTTGTGGCTATTGAGCACTTGAAGTGTGACTAGTCTGAATTATCATATACTATAAATATCGATGCACCATGACTATTTGAAAACTTAGTGACAAAAAACCAAAATGTCTCCTTAATAATACTATATTGATTGCATGTTGAAATGATATTTTAAATACATAGGGCTAAATAAAATGTATCATTAAACTTAATTTTACTTCTATTTACTTTATTAATGTGACTACTAGAAAATTTAAAATTGCAAATATTTCTATTATATAGCACAGCCCCATATATTTGCCATTTTCTTTCCCCACTAGACTAAAATCACCTTGAGAGGAAGGATTCTATCCTATTTGTACCTTGTTGTCCCAGTGTCTACTGAAAGTCCTGACACAAATATATGTAAAATTTACATTGAGTAAAAATAGTAACTTTAATCAGGAGTTTTTTTAAATAAAATATTAAAATATATTTTTTATTGCAGTAACACTGGATTATAACACTAGATAGCTTTCAGATGTACATCACAATATATTTTGAGTTCTGTGTAAATTACATCATGTTCACCACTGAAAAACTAATTATAGTCCCTCCCCTCAGATGTGAGCCTAATCACTCCTTTTGCCCCCTCCCCCTTCCCCTATGGTTACCACCAATCCAATCTCCAATGCTATGTGTTTGTTTGTCATTGTTTTTATCTTCTACTTATGAGTGAGATCATATGGTATTTGACTTTCTCCCTCTGACTTATTTCACTCAGCATAATACCCTCAAGGACCATCCACGTTGTCACAAATGGCTAGATTTCATCATTTCTTATGACTGAGTAGTAGTCCATTACGTATAAATACCACATCTTCTTTATCCATTCATTCCTTGATGGGCACCTAGATTGCTTCCTAGTCTTGGCTATTGTGTATAATGCTGCAATGAACATAGGGGTGCATGTATCTTTACGCCTTTGCGTTTTCAAGTTCTTTGGATAAATACCCAGCAGTGGGATAGCTGGATCATGTGGTAGATCTATTCCCACACCAAAATGTATTATAATTAAAATGTCCAAAATTAAATATAAAGAGAATCTGAAAAGCAGCAAGAGAAAGACCACAAGTGATATACAAAGGAAGCCCATAAGGCTATCAGCAGACTTCTCAGCTGAGACCCTACAGGCAAGAAGAGAATTGCATGATGTATTTAAAGTGCTATAAGGAAAAGACCTATAGCCAAGAATACTCTAATCCATCATGGTAATCAGGAGTTTTTAATACAGTTTCCTAAAGAAGCGTCATTGCCCCTATAAATAGACAAATTCAACCTTTTTTTAATTTCCTATCCTATTTATTACTCAAAGTTCCACATAACATTTGTTTTGGTCTCACTGTTTCATATAATCCATGAGTCGAAGGAGAAATTACGAGCAAAATGAGAAAACATATTGAACTAAAGGAAAGTTAAAACACAACGTATTCAGATTTGAAAGATGTATTTTAATCACTGCCTCAAAGAATATTTATAACATTACATGAAAAAAATTCTAAAATGATATGAACTTCCACCTTAAAAAGGAGAAAAAAGAACAAATTAAATTCAAAGTATGTAGAAGGAAGGGGATAGTAATTTTAAAATGAACAGATATTAGTAAAATAAAAAGGAAAAAATAGAGAAAAAAATGAATGTACTCAAAATTTTATTTTTTGGAAGATCAGGAAAACTGATAAACTCCTAGACAAAGTTCAGGAAAAGAGATCCTATAGACCCTAAGGTGATAAAAGCATAATAAGAGACCATTAGAACAAATTACTGTCAATAAATTCAACATAGGTGAAATGGAAAAGTCCCAAACTACCAAAACACTAAAAAAATAGGAACCCTGAATAGTTTATATATATTAAATTAATTGCATTCATAGTTTAACACCTTCCCCAAAGACAAGTCCAGACCTTGCGGCTGCAATGGTTAATTCTATCAAAGAAGAAATAATATCGATTCCATGCATATTCCTCCAAAAACTAGAAAAGGAGGAAATATTTTCCAACTAAATTTACGAAGCCAGCATTACCATAATAACAAAATTAGACAAAGATGTTAAAATTTTAAAAAAGGAAATAGGTGATGGATGTGTTAATTAACTCAATGAGGGGAAATCCTTTCAGAATGGATACATATATCAAATTATCACACTGTATACGTTAAATATCTTACAACTTTTTGTATCAATTATACTTCAATAAAGCTGAAAAAATAAAAGAAAGCACAAGTCAATATCCTTTTCGAACATAGAAACAAAATCCTTTAAAATTTTAGCAAATTGAACCCAGCAATATACAAAATGAATACTACTCCACGACCAAGTGTACAGTTCAAAGATTTTGACAAATGTATAATTTTAAGAATGCAAGTTTAGTTTAATACTACAAACAATTAGTGTAATTCACAGTATTAATAAACTCAAAAAGCGAAAACAAAAGTTATTTCAATAGATACAGAAAATTGTTTGTTAGAATGCAACACTCATTGATGATAAGCAACAAACATGCACAATGACTTGTGACAAACATTATACTGAATGTTGAAAGGCTAAATGTTTTCACCCAGGATAAAGGGAAAGTCAAGTACAACTACTTTTAACGCTTCTATTCTCCACTCTACTGGAGGCCCTGGTCAGTGCAGCAATACAAGAAAAAAGCACAGATAGCTTGTAGGTGGAAAAGCTGTCTTTATTAATAGATAACATAGTTCTAAGGACTCCATAAAAAGAAACAAAGTCAAAATAAGACAAAGAGTTCAGTAAAAATTTACAAATGATTTTAACTGACTTAACTAAAGATGATACATAAATTGCTTTAAAAATAAAAACATGAACAGATGCTCAGTATTATTAGTCATCAGGAAGATGCACGTGAAATCCACAAAAATATACTACTAGGCATCCATTAGAATGGTTAAAATAAGAAAGACTGACTACACCAAGTGTTGAGGAATATGTGTAGTAACTGAATCTTATACATTTCTGGTAGGTGTTGAAGTGGTGCAACCACTTGGAGAAAAAATTTTTGCAATTTCTTAAAAAAAATACTTACCATATGACTCATCAATCCTACTCCTAGGCATTTACCAAAGAGACGTAAAAGGCCTATATGCACATAAGAACTTGTACATGATGCTTATAAAAGTTCTATTCATAATATTTAAAAACTAGAAACAACTGAATGTCCAAAAATAGGTGGATAGATAAATAAATTTTGGTGATATTATACAATGTAAAGTACAAATATTATACAATACAAATGTTACCAAACCAGGTAACATTTTTTTTGTGCCTGTCACCCGGAAAGCCAAACACCAAGATGAAGAGATTGCAGCAAAGAGAGGGTTTTAATCACAAGGCAGTCAAGTGGGGAAATGGGAGAAGAAGACTCAAATCTGCCTCCCTGAAAATGAGAACTCAGGGATATTTATGGTGTAAAGGACTAGTTTGTCTGAAGGGTAGAGATAGATGATTGGAGGTAAGGAGAGGTGAGGTAATTGATGATCTGCACAAACATAGTCAAACTTCATGCCTCTTCATAGGATGCATGTTCCAAAACAGTAGTATTAGCATGATCTGAGGGTGGAGTTTTAGCCTCTTGAGATCAATAGGTCACTTATCCGGCATCTGCTTGGGCCCAGTTGATGGGTTGGTGATCTCAACTGGCCTAAACTGGACAAAGATGACCTAATTCCTAAAAAAGATCTCAAACACTCATTACCATGGTGACCCAGGCACCAGGGAGACGTTATCTATGAGAACTTAGTAGAAGTCAGATAGCATATTGCCTGAACAGCACAGTTAACAATGGGCTGGTGAACATCTAAAAACTATAATCAGTAATTGCAAAAAAGAGCACAACTTTAGTTACTAGTTACCTAATCATCGATGGCTAACTGTTTACCAGTTCAACAAAGTAATGGGTCATTACTTAGCCATAAATAAGAATGAAGTACTGATACATGTAGCCACACAGATGAATCTCAAAAAACATTATGCTGAGCAATAGAGAGCAGATATGAAAGAGTAAATACTCTATAAACCCATTTATGTGGAATTCTAGAAAACACAAAACTAACCAATAGTGTCAGAAAGCACATTAATTTTTGCCTTGGATTCAGGGTGTGTGTGAATGGGTGTGGAGTTGACAGCAGATTTGATTGTAAGAATCATGAGTAAAATTTTGTGGGTATGTGCTATAATTTGAATGTAGTAATAATTTGTCAAAATAATTGAAATGTACACTTAAAATGAATGTATTTTCTTGTTTGTAAATCGTACTCAAAAAAGTAAATTTGGTGAATACAAGTTGGTTGCTATGGAGACTGGATAAATATGAAAAAGATAAAATTGTAAGCAGAGGCACCTAGAGAGGAAAGTGTATAGCATGTGTGGGGAGCAGTGGTGAGTTCATTTGACTGGAACAAAAGATAAATAAACAGGAATTGCTGCTGCACAAATTGAAAAGTTAAATAGAGTTAGAACATGCAAGGTCATGAATAACAGAACAAACATCTCAAATATTATTTGTTAATCAATGATGTGGCATCAATTTATTTTGTTTGCCCTGCTCTTCCCTTTTTTAATCTTTGGAGTGACATCCTCAGACAAGGGGATAGACAAGTCTCCAGTGAACCATGGGAAGAAAAATGCCATGGATCCTTTTAAATGGTAGGATCTCTTTGGCCTCTGGGTTGCAAAAAGATCCTTGCCTATCAAATCACAATGTCCATGTGTTTATATCATGTCAGACTTACTCACAATTAGCACCAGCAGAGCTCTTAAACATGTGTGTTCACACAATCAAAATAGAAGCATGATGGTGGGTTCTATGAAAAATTGCATTGGGTAAATCTAAAATATTTTCTCAAATATATTTTTATGCTATGCACTGCCTATTATTTTAGTCATGATTTCCAAAATAACTGTCTTGATATTTTGATGGAAACATGAAGGCTTTGTCAACTATTTTTTCCCAACTCTCGAGGTTAATTTATATTTGAAGAATAATGAGGATTGGTCAAATACACTAGAATATTGCAAAGGCTAAAACATGAAGATATTTTACAAACCAATAAATCTGTTTAGCTCAATATTAGGCAAGACAATGTTGTTCTATCCAGATGGCTAATTTGCATGGCTTCATTTAACACTTGACTTTTCCACAAATATTTGCTTATTGTACAGACTGTTACAAGAAATATATTACTCAAATTTTAAGAGAAAAAATATCCTTCAAAAATCTGGCTGCCAGATTTGTCTCACTATTCATATTTCTAAAATGAAGGAGAAAAGAGGTTTAAAGGATTTGGAGCTTTGAAAAGGCGGTAGCAGTCTGCAATGAATTAGTCTCTCCTGGATTAACAAGCTGTTAAAGTTTCAGATAGGGACATTTTAATACAAAGTCTCACTGGAAAAGCCAAAATTCAGGTAGACTTCTCAGTAGACTGTTATTTCATAGTTAAATTACTATTTGTAATAAACCGCTTTTCAAAGGTTTTATAAGAAATAATAAAACATTTAAATGACATAAAATTATGTCAATATGTTAATATATTGATATGATATAAGAATATGTCAACATGTCAATATAACTATTATTTCCTTTAATTTCCTATCAAGCAGAGATTCATAATTCTTGCCTTCAGTCTAAACACTACTAATAATGTTTGCTATTTGTGTGTGGCAATCCCTATAATTGTTATTTCTTCTTAATAATTATTTTAGCACAGTCTCATAGTCCCATTATATCCCACTCATAAGTGTAGAATTGGACCTTATAAAATAGCTTGGAAGCATTGTCTAGGGTGGAGGTGAAGGTACTAGGAGTTGGTCATTTTCATTTTGTCTCCCTGAAGTCTTCATTCTACATTGCAGTGAAATTTGCACAATAATTCCATATCTATCACAGTTGCTTTTTCCTTGGCAAACTAAAGAAAAAAATCCAGGCAGGAACAGAAGAAAAGACTTAACATTAGAAAATTATAGAGATTCACAAACAAAAGGCATTTGGGAAGAGGGAGAGCCTCCACTTCTATTCTGTCATTGTTCAGACTGAAGCCAGAGGGATTGAGACTGAGATTTGAATTCTGCTTTTCCACCTGAATGTTGCTTCGGAGAGTCACAAATTCTCTTGATCTCAGTTTTGTCACCTATAAATGATAAAAGCCTAACTATACATAATAGGGTTCTGTGAAGATAAATAAAAATAATTCTATGAGAGAATTTTGTAAAGTTTTTAACCAAATTAAATATTGCAGAATGCTACATGATAACGTCAACAAAAAGCATGTATTATGTGGAGACTTGAACTTGGGTGCTGACTACAGCATGTGTTAGTTATATGAGCTTAGCACGTTTTCTAAATTTCTGAGCGCCAGTTTCTCAATCACTAAATCAACGATGACGATCTCTATTTCTTAGAGTGGTTGTGAGGATTAAGTGATAATCTATTTATGACAACATGCAAGTGGCTGGTTTTACTTCTGATAGTAACACCAGCCCCACGGATGAATTAGCTCCCTGTTCTATTGGTTCAAAATAAATGCAAGCTCTTCAAGCACAATCAAGGCAAAAAGTACAGTCAAATGTCTGAACTTTTGTAATAACTATTTCCTCCAGGTTTTTTCCTTTTTTTTTTTTAGGTAGGAATGAATGCTTTCTCAAAAATGAGGCTAATGTTTTTCTTTGTAATGTTCTATAATGAATACTACCTGAGTATACTAAAGGACTAGTATGCAAATTTAATTCTATATGGCCCTCCACTACATTTTGAAAGATAATTTTCAGTAATGTGTCTACGTCCCTAAGTCAATCATTTCTTTTCCCATTTGCTTCTGTTTCATGTGCTCAGGATCGTGATCTTTTTTTTTCAACAGTTTAAAGATTGTATTCGACACACACTAAAAAGTAATTAAGAGGTCACCAGAAGGCCCTTTTTTTTATTGTGGTAACATTAGTTTATAACGTTATATAATTTTCAGATGTACATTATTATATTTCAATTTCTGTGTAGATTTACATCATGTTCACAACCCAAAAACTAATTACAATCCATCACATGTGACTAATCACCCTTTCTGCCCTCTTCCCTCCCCCTTCCCCTCTGGTAACCACCAATCCAATCTCTGTCTCTGTTTGTTTGTTGTTGTTGTTGTTGTTGTTATCTTCTATTTATGAATGAGATCATATGGTATTTGAGTTTCTCCCTCTGACTTATTTTGCTTAGCATAATACCCTCAAGGTCCATCCATGTTGTCACAAATGGCAAGATTTCGTCCTTTTTATGGCTGAGGAGTATTCCATTGTGTATATACCACATCTTCTTTATCCATTCACCACTTGATGGGCACCTAGTTTCCTTCCAAATCTTGACTGTTGTGAATAATGCTGCAATGAAGATAGGGTTGCACATGTCTTTACACATTTGTGTTTTCATGTTCTTTGAATAAATACCCAGCAGTGGAATAGCTGGGTTGTATGGTAGTTCTATTCTTAATTTTTTAAGGAATTTCCATACTGTTTTCCCTACTGGATGCACCAGTTTGTAGTCCCACCAGCAGTGTATGAGAGTTCCCTTTTCTCCACATCCTCTCCAACACTTGTTATTTCCTGTCTGGTTAATTATAGCCATTCTGATGAGAGTGAGGTGATATCTCATTGTAGTTTTGATTTTCATTTCCCTAATAATTAGTCATATTGAACATCTTTTCATGTACCTATTGGCCATCTGAATATCTTCTTTATAAAAATGTCTGTTCAGATCTTTTCCCCATTTTCTAATTGGGTTGTTTGGTTGTTGAGATGTATGATGTATTCTTTACGTATTTTGGATATTAACTCCTCATCAGATATATGGTTTGTAAATATCTGCTCCCAGTTGTTAGGTTGTCTTTTCATTTTGTTGATGGTTTCCTTTGCTGTGCAGAAGCTTTTCAGATTGATGTAGTCTCATGTGTTTATTTTTTCTATTGTTTCTCTTGCCTGGTCAGACATAGTACTTGAAAATATCCTGCAAAGACTGATGTCAAAGAGCATACTGCCTATGTTTTCTTCTGGTAGTTTCATGGTTTCAGGTCTTACATGCAAGTGTTCAATCCATTTTGAGTTAATTTTTGGGTATGGTGTAAGATAATGGGGTACTTTCATTCTGTTGTTTGTGGCTGCCCAGTTTTCCCAACATTGTTATTGAAGAGACTTTCCTTTCTCCATTGTATGCTGTTGGCTCCCTTGTTGAAAAGTACCTGTCCATAGATGTGTGGGTTTATTTCTGATCCCTCAGTTCTGTTCCATTGATCTGTGTGTCTGTTTTTGTGTGAGTACCATGCTGTTTTGATTACTATAGCTTTGCAGTATATTTTGAAATCAGGGAGCTTTTTTCCTGGGAGCTCTAGATTTTTTTTACCTCAGGGTTCCTTTGGTTATTCAGTCTTTTCTTGTTCTACATAAAGTTTAGGCTTCTTTGCTCTATTTCTGTGAAAAATGTTGTTGGAACGTTGATAGGGATTGCATTGAATCTGTAGATTGCTTTACAAAGTATGGATATTATAACTATATTAATTCTTCCAATCCAAGAGCACAGAATATCCTTCCATTTCTTTGTGTCTTCTTCAATTTATTTCAATATGTTTTATAGTTTTTGGTGTACAGGTCTTTCACCTATTTGGTTAAATTTTTTCCTAAATATTTTATTCTTTTTGTTGCAATTGTAAATGGGATATTCTTAATTCGTGTTTCTGCTACTTTGTTGTTATCATATAGGGACACAACTGATTTTTATATGTTGATTTTGTATCCTGCAACTTGACCATATTCATTTATTATTTCTCAAAATTTTTTAGTGGATTCTATAGGGTTTTCAATATATAAAATCATGTCATCTACAAATAGTGACAGTTTCACTTCTTCCTTTCCAATTTGGATCTGTTTTATTTCTTTTTCTTGCCTGATTGCCCTGGCTAAGACTTCCAATACTATGTTAAATAAGAGTGGTAACAGTGGGCATCCTTGTCTGGTTCCTGTTCTTAGAGGGATAGCTTTCAGCTTTTCTCCATTGAGAATGATATTAGCTGTGGGTTTCTCAAATATGGCCTTTATTATGTTGAGGTACTTTCCTTTTATACCCATTTTATTCAGAGTTTTTATCATAAATGGATGCTGTATCTTGTCGAATACTTTCTCTGTATATATTGAGATGATCATGTGATTTTTATTCTTCATTTTGTTAATGTGGTATATCATGCTGATTGATTTGCGGATGCTGAAGCATCCCTGCATCCCTGGAATGTATCCCACTTGATCATGGTATAAGATCTTTTTAAAATATTGTAGTATTCAATTTGCTAGGATTTTGTTGAAGATTTTTGCATCAATGTTCATCAGGAATATTGGTCTGTAATTTTCTTTTTTTCTGTTGTTCTTGTCCATTTTTGGTATCAGGGTAACGTTGGCTTTGTAGAATAAGTTAGGAAGCCTCCCCTCCTTTTCTATTTTTTGGAAAAGCTTGAGAAGATAAGTATTAAGTCTTCTCTGAGTGTTTGGTAGAATTCACTAGAGAAGCTGTCTTGTCTGGACTTTTAAGGGAGATTTTTGATTACTATTTCAATCTCCTTACTGGTGATTTGTCTATTCAAATTCTCTATTTCTTCTTGATTCAGTTTTGGAAGGTTGTATGGATTCTAAGAACTTATCCATTTCTTCTAGATTATCCAATTTGTTGGCATATAGCTTTTCACAGTATTCTCATAATCTTTTGTATTTCTGAAGTGTCCGTTGTAATTTCTCCTCTTTCATTTCTGATTTTATTTATTTGAGACTTTTCTCTTTTTCTCTTGGTGAGTCTAGCTAAGAGTTTGTCAATTTTGTTTGTCTTTTCCAAGAACCAACTGTTGGTTTTTGATTTTTTCTATTTTTTGGTCTCTATTTCATTTATTTCTGCTCTGATTTTTATTATTTTCTTCCTTCTACTGATTTTCAGCTTTGTTCTTTTTCAATTCCTTTAGGTGCACTCTTAGATTGTTTATTTGAGATTTTTTTTATTCGTTGCATTAGCCCTTCCCTCTTAGAATCGCTTTTGCTGTACCCATAGAATTTGGCATGTCATATTTTCATTTTCATTTGTCTCCAGATATTTTTTTTATTTTTCCTTTGATTACTTCATTGACCCAATCTTTTGTTTTTTCTGCATTCTTAACTCTTTTTTTTTAATTTTTATTTTTTTCGGATGTACATCATATTTCGAATTCTGTATACATTACATCATGTTCACCACCCGAACACTAATTATAGTCCATCCCCTCACATGTGAGCCTAATCACCCCTTTTGCCCTCCCTTCTCCCCTTTCCCCAAAGGTAAGCACCAGTCCAATCTCCAATGCTATGTGTTTTTTATTTTTCGTTTTTATCTTCTACTTATTAGTGAGATCATGTAGTATTTGACTTTCTCCCTCTGACTTATGATAAAGAAGATGTGGTATTTATACACGATGGACTACTACTCAGCCATAAAAAATGACGACATCCAGCCATTTGTGACTCAATCTTTATCCAGTAGCATTTTCTTTAATCTCCACATATTCTTGGCTTTTCCATTTTTCTTCCTGTAGTTGATTTCTAGCTTCATAACGTTGTGGTCTGAAATGATGTTTGGTATTATCTCAATCTTCTTAAATTCATTGAGACTTGTTTTGTGGCCTAATATATGATCTATCGTGGAGAATGTTCCATGTACATTTGAAAAGAATGTGTATTCTGTGGGTTTTGGATGGAAAGTTCTGTATGTATCTACTAAGTCCATCTGGTCTAATGTGTCATTTAAGACCAATGTTTCCTTATTGATCTTCTGTTCTGATGATCTATCCATTGGTCCATTGGTGTGAGTGGAGAGTTAAAGTCCCCTACTATTATTGTGTTACCGTCTATTTCTCCTTTTATATCTGTTAATAATTGCTTTATATATTTAGGTGCTCCTATGATGGGTGCATAGATATTTACAAGTGTTATATCCTCTTCTTCGGTTTTTCCCTTTATCATTATGTAGGGCCCTGCCTTGTCTCTTGCTACAGTTTTTGTTTTAAAGTCTATTTTGTCTGATATAAGTATTGCTACCCCTGCTTTCTTTTCTTTGCCATTTGCATGGAGCAATTTTTTTCACCCATCCAGTTTGTGAGTGTCTTTAGGTCTGAAGTGTGTCTCATGTATGCAGCATATATCTCTGTCTTGTTTGTTTATCCAGTTGGCCACCCTATGCCTTCTGATTGGAGCATTTACCCCATTAACATTTAAAGTAGCTATTGATAATTATGTACTTATGGCCATTTTGTTACATTTTTTCTTGGTGTTTTAGTAGTTCTTCTCTATTCCTTTCTTCTTCTCTTGCTCTCTTCCCTTGTGGTTTGATGGCCTTCTTTAGTATTATGTTTGGGATCCTTTCTCTCAATTCTTGGCATATTTATTATAGGTTTCTGGTTTGTGATTACGATGAGGTTAATATATGATAACCTACATATATAGACATCTATATTAAGTTGATGGTCTCTTAAGTTTGACCTCTTGCTAAAAGCTTTGCTCTTTCACCCCCTCCTCCCACATTTTATGTTTTTGATATCATATCTAACCTCTTTTTTGTTTGCATGTATCTGTTACCCTCTTCTCATGGACATAGATAATTTTAGTACTTTTGTCATTTGACCTTCATATTAGCTTCATAGGTGGTTAATCTGCTAACTTTACTGAATATTTGCCCTTACCAGTGATTTTATTGGTTTTGTTTTTGGTGTTGTTTTTGATAATTTTCTTATTCCTTTTTGTGGTCTTTTCTTTTCCACTTAAATAAGTCCCTTTAGCATTTCTTTTAAGGCTGTTTTCTTGGTGATAAACTCCTTTAGTTTTTGTTTCTCTGAGAAACTCTTTATCTCTCCTTCAATTCTGAATGATAACCTTGCTAGGTAGAGTATTCTTGACTGTAGATTTTTTCCTTTCAGCACTTTAAATATATCATGCCCCTTCCTTCTAGCCTGTAAGGTTTCTGCTGAGAAGTCAGCTGATAGCCTTATGGGTTTCCTTTGTATGTAACTTGTTGCCTTTCTCTTTCAGATTTTAGGATTCTTTCTTTGTCTACTTCTTGACATTTTAATTATAATGTGTCTTGGTGTGGGCCTCTTTGGGTTTCTGTTGTTTCTTATTCTCTCTGCTTCCTGTACCTGGGTGTCTGTTTCCTTCTTTAGGTTAGGAATATTTTCAGCTATTATTTCTTCAAATAGATTCTCTGCTCCTTTGTCTCTCTCTTCTCCAGGACACCTATAATAGAGATTTTAGTGTGCTTGATGTTGTCTCCGATTTCCCTTAGACTGTCCTCCTTCCTTTTTTGTGAGGAAGATTGGACCTGAGCTACCATCTGTTGCCAATCTTTCTTTTTTTGCTTGAGGAAATGGTCCCTGAGCTAACATCTGTGCCAATCTTCCTCTGCTTTGTATACGGGACACTGCCACGGCATGGCTTGATGAGCAGTGCTAGGTCCATGCCTGGGATCTGAACCTACAAACTTGGGGCTGCCAAAGCAGAGCACATGAACTTAAGCACTACACCACTTGGCTGGCCCTTGTCCTCATTCTTTTTAATTCTTTTTTCTTGTCCCTGTTCAGCTTGGGTGATTTCCTCTAGTCTTTTGTCCAGCTCACTGATCCATTCTTCTGTATCATCTACTCTGCTGTTGAGTCTCTCTGATGAATTTTTCATTTCCAGTATTGTATTTTTCATTTCTGATTGGTTCTTTTTTATATTTTCCAATTCTTTGTCGAAGTTCTCACTGAATTCATCCATTCTTCTTCCAAGATCCCTAAGCATCCTTATGACTATTAGTTTGTGCTACTTCCAGTTAGATTGCTTATCTCTGTTTCTTTTTCTGAGGATTTGTCCTGTTGCCTTATTTGGAATGTATTCCTTTATCTCCTTATTTTGCCTCTTTCTCTGTGCTTATATGTATTAGGTAGATAAGCTATATCTCCTGATCTTTGAGAGGTGGCCTTATGTAAGAGATGCCTTATGAGGCCAAGCAGTGTGCTTCCCTCTCATCACCAGTTCCAAATATTCCAGGAGTGTGTGGGCTACATGTGTCCTTCTGTTGTGGCAGGATTGCTCTTGCTACAGGTGCCCAGGGTGGCTAGGCTGTCCCCCTGGCTGGCTAGTTGTAAGTCTTAGCTGCTATGGACACTTCAGTCACCTCGTCAGGTGAGGGGACCCCAGCACAGTTGGCTTCAAGCTCTAATAGTACATTCCTATTGCAGTTTTTCAGTTAAATGAGTAAGCCCCCAGCCTGGCTGGTTGTTAGGCTCAGGGGCTTACAATTGCTATGGGCCTCTGGCCGGTGAGACTGTTGTCAGCTTTCTCAAGAGTGCAGCTGAGTGGGGCTGGTCCCAGACATTCAAGCACTCAATTGTTTCAGGCTTTTGAAGGTAGGGCTGATCACCTATGTCTCTGTTTGAGAAGTCTGCTATGGCTGACAGGCCCCACCACCGTCAGGGCCACACACCCCATCAACACATTTCTGCCTCATGCAAATGCTCCAACCTACTGAAGTGGACCTTGTTGCTCTGCTGCAGAGGCCACACACAGCCCACCAATGCATGCCCTGCCCCACAGAGGTGAACCCACTCACCTGGCTGTGGAATTTCCAGGCACCCTGCCTATGCAGGCCCACATGTTGCCCAAGGGCTTGCTGTTGGGTGGGGCCAATCCCTAGGCTAGGTTGCCTGTCCCAACTGAGCTGGAACAAATCAGTGCTTTAGCAGGCGGGGCAGACCCCTGGGCTAACAGGCCTGGGGAAGAACTCCAATGGCATCCGCCAGCATCTGTGTCAGCAAGCCTGTACTAGGTCACAACATTGGCTGCTATGAAAGTCTCAGTCACTGGGGACTGAGGAGGGAGAGGTGGTTCCAATCTAGGAAGGTCTCATCTCTCACAAAAATGTGCCCAGAAACTATCAAGTAAGTCTCTTCTCACCACAGGCCTCTGCACTTTTCTTTCTGGTGATTTCAAGTTGCTTTCCAAAGTGGGAGAATTTGTGTGTGGGTCCTTTAAGGTCAGGCTTTTTTTTCCCCTTATGTCTGATAGCTTTTCTGAGGGTATTCTCTGTTGTTGTTAATAGCCTGCAAAGCCAGGTATTATGACACTTGCCTTGGTCATTCTGTGTCCAAAAGGTTCTTATTGTGGTACGGCTCCCCTGCTCAGATTCCCCACTCCTCCAGGAAAGCTTTGTACCTTATGATTTCTCCAGGCTGGCCATGAAGTGCCATGCCTAGAAGTTGGCTTTTTCCTCTCCAGCAAGGAATTTCTGCCTCTTCCACCTCATTCAGCACTGTCCTTTTTGTGGGTGTTCTTTTTGTCCAGTTTTTGGTTCTCTCTCAGAGGTAATTGTTCCCAGAGTAATTGTAAATTTGTTGTGTCCATGGGAGGAAGTGAGTTTGGAGTCCACCTACGCCACCATCTTGACACTGGATCAGAAAACACTTTTAAAAGTTCTATTTCAATTAACCCATTTTTCAATAGATGAGTTACTTGTAGAAGGTGCTATGCTAAGGTCTATAGGGAATTCAAAAAATTATAGACCTCAATATGCTTACAATCTAATTATAGATTTAAAAAATATACCTACTTTGTTCTGGAAATTGTGTTAGAAACAGTATACTTTACTTATTCTATCCTCACAATAATCCTCTAAAGTGTGCATTATTATTATACAGAGAGGGAAATTGAGGTTTAGAGAAACTCCATCTTGCCCAAGTTCATAGAACTAGGAAGCATTATACCTGGTATTTGATTGAAGATAATACAGCAGTTTGACTTCATACCTGGTTTGATTCTATACCCTTTATTCTTTTAATTGTGCAAACTAACACATGACAAATATAATTCGAAAAAAACTTCATTACTGATTTGACTTGTTAAATTTTTTTCAGGGACTTTGTCCATTTCATAAGTGATATTGGTCTCTAGTTTCCTTTTCTGATAAGGATTTTGTCTATTTTTGGTATCATGGTATTGCTGGCCTCATAAAATAAGTTGGGACATGCTTCCACCTGGACCTGAAGTTTTCATTGTGAGAAGATTTTTAAATGTGACTTCAATTTTTAAATAGATATGGAAATTCCGGTCACGTATTTTGTTCTTGAATGAATTTATGTATTTTGTGTCTTTCAGGGAATTACTGTATTGTGAGTTATCAGATTCATTGGTAAAAAAGTTGTTCCTAATATTTTCTTATTATCATTTTTATGTCTGTAGAATCTGAAGTGGTATGTTCTTTTTGATACAGGTAATTATTTTCTTCTGTCTGTCTCGGCCTCTCTCTCATACACAGACTTTTATTTGGATCAATATGACTACTGTTTTCAATCTTCCTGATCTTTTCAAAGAACTAGTTTTTATTTCATTGATTTTCTCTGTTCTTTTGATGTTTTAGAAAGAACTGATTACAGCTCATATTATTACCACTTCCTTTATTCTGCTTATTTAGCATTTAATTTGCCTTTCTTTTCCTAGTTTCCTCAAATAGAAATTTTTTCAAATAAAAGTTCAAGTGATTTTAGCCCTTTCTTTATTTTTTTATGTTTTCTTAATTGCAGTAACATTGGATTATATCATTATATAGCTTTCAGATCTGCATCGTAATACATTTCAAATTCTGTGTAGATTACATCGTGTTCACTAACCATAAAACTAATTATAGTCCATCCCCTCACATGTGAGCCTAATCACCACTTTTGCCCTCCCCCCTTCCCCTATGGTAACCACCAACCCAATCTCCATTGCTATGTGTTTGTTTCTCGTTGTTTTTTTTCTTCTACTTATGAGTGAGATCATATGGTATTTGACCTACCTCTGACTAATTTCACTCAGCATAATACCCTCAAGGACCATCCATGGTGTCACTAATGGGCGGATTTCATCATTTCTTATGACTGAGTAGTAGTCCATTGTGTACAAATACCACATCTTCTTTATACGTTCATCCCTTGCTGGATACCTAGTTTGCTTCCAAGTCTTGGCTATTGTGAATAATGCTGCAGTGAACATAGGGGTACGTGTGTCTTTATGCCTTTGCATTTTCAAGTTCTTTGGATAAATACCCAGCAGTCTTTGTTTTTAATTTAAGCAGTTTATGTGTTACAGTCGTGTATCACTTAACAATAGGGATACATTCTAAGAAATACATCATTAGGCAATTTCATGGTTGTGCAAACATCGTAAGTTTACTTACTCAAATCTATAGGGTATAGCCTACAACACATCTAGCCTATATGGTACTAATCTTACTGGAGCACCATTGTATATGCAGTCCATCATTGCCAAAATGTTGCTATGATGTGCATGACTGTAATTTTCATTTAAGGACTCCTTTGGTTTAATCACAAAAACTTTGTGATACGTGTGTTTCATTTTCATTAAGTTCAAAGTGTTTTGTTTTCCCTTGTCGTTTCTTCTTTACCCCATCAAGTATTTAAAACTGTGTTTAATTTGCACATATCTAGATATTTTCCAGATTCTTGTCTCTTACTGATTTCTAGTTTAATTCTGTTATTGTCAGAGAACATATCTTGTATCATGTCTCTCCACATCATTTTTTAAATGTATTTTATATCTCAGAATATGTTCTATCATAGTAACTATTTCATATGCATTCGAAAAGAATCTGCCATTGCTGATATTTGGTGTAATTGTCTATACATACCAATTATGGTATTTTGAAAGTTGTTCCAGTATTCCATATCCTTACAGATTTATGCCTAATTGTTACATCAGTTATTGAGAGAAAAAATGTTAAATTTTCCACTTATAACTGTGGATGTATCTATTTCTACTTTCAGTTCTACCACTTTTTGTTTCATAGGTTTGAAGCTCTGTTATTAGATGTATATAAATTTAGGACATTTATCTTTTCTTCATGAATTGTTTTCTGTCACTGTGTAATGCCTCTTTCATCCTTGACTGTATTTCTTGTTCTAAAGCTTGCTTTATCTGATGTTAACATAGCCACTTCAGCTTTCTTATAATTACTATTTGCATGATATATATTTTTCCATCACTTCACATTTAACATGTTTTTTTCTATTTAAAGTGAGTTTCTTGTAGACAGCACATACTTAAGTATTACATTTTACTGAATCTGATATTCTGTTTTTGAATTAAACTGTTTAGCTGGTTTACATTTAATAAAGAATTTTGATGTTTTAAATTAAAATTTATCTTGCTATTTGCTGTTTGTACTATATTCTTTCTTCCTTTTCTCTGTCTTTATTTTGATTAATTCAGTGTTTTTGTTAACCTATTTTATCTCCTCATTGGCTTTTAAATGACTTCTTTTTGTTTTATTTTTAATAGTTGCTATAGATTTTCTAAAATTCACTTTTAACTTATCATAGTGCACATTCAAATAGTATTTTACCAATTCACGTACATTAAAAGAACCAGACAACACTATGTTTTTATATCATCCCATTCATTCTTGGTGTTATTGCCATGCATTTTACTTTCCTATATGCTACAAACCCTATAATGTATCACTACTGTTTATCATTACTGTTTATAATGTATCATTACAATTATCTTTTATACTATTTAATCATAAGAAACATTGCATTTCAAATATAACCATATTTTTCCATTTCTCCAAATCCCATTTTATTCTGTGTGTGGATTCCTATTTCTATCTAATATAATATTGCTTCTACCTGAAGAACTTTCTCTGTCATTTCTTATAATTCAGTTCTCCTGGAAACTAATTCACTCAGAAGTTGTTCATCTGAAACTATAGTTATTTTTCCTTCATGTTGAAAGCTGGCTTGTGTCTCACAAGACTTCCATAGACATTCTTATCTTTATTCTGTATTCACGGTATGCATTTAAGGTTTTCTTTTTATCTTCTGTTTTCAGCAGTTTGAATATTATGTGCCTAGGTATGATTTCCTTTATATTTATCCTTTTGAGATTGTGTCAATGCTCTTCAATTTGTGGTTTGTTGTTTTTCATTAATTTTGAAAAATACTGGGCTATTATCTCTTAAAATAGCTCTTCTGTCCTGTTCTTACTCTCTTTGCTTTCTTTTGGGGGGGGGTGGTAAGATTAGCCCTGAGATGACATCTATCATCAACCTTCTTCTTTTTGCTGAGGAAGATTGGTGCTGAGCTAACATTCGTGCCCATCTTCCTCCATTTCATATGTGGGAAGCCTGCCACAGCATGGCTTGATAAGTGGTGCATAGGTCCATGCCCAGGATCCAAACCTCTGAACCCCAGGCAACTGAAGCAGAGTGAGCAAACTTAACTGATACGCCACCAGGCTGGCCGCTCTCTTTACTTTCTAATATACCAATTCTACATGTGTTAGAAGGTTTGTTAATATCTCACTGGTTTTGGATGCTCTGTTGGTTTGTTTATCATTTTTTTCCTTTTGTGTTCCAATTGGGATAATTTTTTTGAAATTATCTTCAAGGTCACTGATTCTTCCTTGAAACATGTTCATTTTATTGGTAAACCTGTCAGTGGAATATTTTATCACTAATAACCTTTCCATTTCTTGAGTTTCTTAGGTTTTTTATAGTTTCCATTTCTCTGATGAAAATCCCCATGCATGTTGTCCATATTTTTACTGTATTTTTTGATATATTAATCATGGTTATTTTAAAGTGTCTGATGTTTTGACTATCTGGGCTTTCTCTGGTTCTGGTTCTGTGGATTGGTTTATCTATTAGCAATGGGTCTTTTTTTCCCTTACATTTTATGTCTCAAATTTTGGAATAAACTCTAGGCATTTTAATTAAAAGAAAGACAGAGACTGAGTTAAATAATATTTACATACATAAATAGGCCTGCTTCTTCTTCTTTAGGCCCATACATCAGTGTGTAGGGTTGAGTTCATCTAGTCACTAGTTGGTTTGTTTTCATGAGGGTTTCTTTCACAATGACACATTTCAAATTTCTCCAACAGTGCTACTCTATGATTAGTGTGAGTTTTGGGATACAGGAATATTTTTCTTTCTGTTTCTGATCAAACCTCAGTTTTCAGTAGGCTCAGAATTTCTGACCCAAAGAAGTTGTCCGTGCTCTTAAGTCTCTCCCAGAGGTAGACTACCATTGCTTCGTATTTGGTTCATGAACAGGTTCAGTATGAGAATAAGGGAATTTTTCTCAATTCCCCTGCGCTTTCTTCATGCTTCCCCATACTGTGTGCACCTGACCCCCAGCCATAAAGTTTGCCCAACATTCCTACCTTTTTCCCTGTGCAGAACTTTGGGCATAAGAGTTCTCTGCTCTTTCTTCAGGATAGCAGAATTCTGCATCCTATCCTCAGAGAATCCTAGGTACAAATAGCTTCTAGATCTTTACACAGTGGAGTCTTTGGCTTATATTTGTCCCCAAGTGAGAGGAGGAGGAGGGAGAGGGAAGGAGAGTTTGTTGCCACTCCCCCAGCAATAGTCATTTTTTACTTCATATGAGAGAAAGGTCCAGGACACCAAGTAAGCTCTGGCTTATCACCCAACAGCACCCAATCACTATTTGTATGTCTATATCACTAAGGCATGCACTTCAGTCTCTTTTCTGTCCCTAATCTTCCTTGTCAGGCCCCACCAAAAACTGTCAAGTAGGTGCTAACTCCTGTTGTGTCTGGAACTCCCACTGATTCTCAAATGTCAGAAAAGCTCACACTTGAACTTTAAGGAATTATTAATTTTTTTCTTCTACTTTCTTTTATGTCTTATATCTTCCTCTTCTGCTTTGTTTAATAGAGACACAGTTTATGTGCTCCATCTCTCCTCATTAGGTCTTATTTCTTTGAAATTCAGTTCAACTTATTCTTTCGTGTTCTGAGCTTGCTAATGAGCTTTAAAAGCATTTGATTGCATAAGTTACTCAGATTTGACACTTAGTGATGTGGAATCTTTCGCAACATTCTACATCCTAACCAGAAGTAGAACTTTGCACACAGGTATATTTGGAATACAGTTTTTGACTATCCTAAGACCAAAGATTAAAAAGTATTTAAACAAATATTGAATTCTAGTTATTCAGTCTGTGTATATTCTCTCTCCCTCTCCCCCACCTCTCCCCAGTGGAATTACAACTTATAAATGTAGAAGAAGTGATACAGTTAGAAAATTACATTTTGGCAATCAACACACTGATTGAGAAAAGGATCATAAATTAATGCTAAAACTAATGGGTGAAAGTTTGATGAGCAACAAGATACAGTTTCAAAGTATCTCCCCAAGAAATGCTTAAAAATTACAAAAGCAAAAATAGAAACACTTGGCAGACACCACCTTAAACATGTGATTAAAGTTGTCATAAACAGGATTAAGACAGGATATATGCCTCCTAACAAGATGCACTGAAAATGACACCATTTCTGTGATAATTCTGCCAAATGTGAATCACTTGAATCTGAACATGAGGGAATATTAAACAAACCTAATTATGGGACATTCTACAAAACAACTGGCTGTCTCTTCAAAACTGTCAGAGATGTGAAAGACAAAGACTGAAGAACTTCTCTAGATTAAAGGAGACTAAAGTGGCATGACAGTAAGTGAATCATAGATCCCAGGCCAAAATAATTTTTCTTTTTTTTTTGCTCTAATTTGACATTATTGGGATGGGTTTGGTTTAATGATAATAAAACTTATAGTTTGGATGATAGTTTAATATCAATGATAATTTTATGATTTTGATCATGGCATGGTGGTTATGAAAGAGAATGACCTTTTTCTTAGGAAGTATACAACTTATTGGGATAATAAGATGTCTTATCTGCAACTTATTCTCCAAAGATTCAGAGAAAAATATTCAATTATGTATACGGAAAGGTGAAATGTAGGGGAAAATCTTAACAAAAATAGGAAGTCCAGTTGCAGGCCACAGAATTTCATAGCCTTTCCTTGAAATTTTTCTGTAAGTTTGAAATTACTTTGGAAAAGTGTAGATTTCTAATATTTGACAGTGTAGATCGCACTAAGAAATTATGGTCTATGTTTTTCTTTGCCCTTTTTTTGGTCTTTCCTCCCTAACTATCTTGTGATATAATTACAACATGTAACCTTTTGGTAAGTTTAAGATGTACCAAGTGTTGATTTGATACATTTATATATTGCAAATGATTACCACCATAGCATTAGCTAACACCTCCATCCCATCACACATTTATCATTTCTTTTTATAGCAAGAACATTTAAGATCCACTTTCTTAGGAACATTCAAATATATAATACAATATTATTAGCTCTAACAACTATGCTGAAAATTAGATCCCTAGAAGTTATTCATCTCATAAATGGAAGTCTGTACACTTTGACTGACGCCTCCTCATTTCCCCCATCCCCGAGGCCCTGGCAACTGTCATTCTAGTCTCTGTTTCTATGAGTTCAGCTTTTTTAGATTCAACATATAAGTTATATCATGCAGTATTTGTCTTTGTCTGGCTTATTTCACTCAGCATAATGCCCTCAAGGTCCATCCAAGCTGTTGCAAGCAGCAGGATTTCCTTCTTTTTCATGGCTGAATAATATTCCATTGTGTGTGTGTCTATATATATCTATATAGATGTATATATATATAGACACACACACCACATCTTTATCCATTCATCTATTGACAGACACTTACGTTGTTTCCATATCTTGGCTATTGTGAATAATGCTGTAGATGAGAGTGCAGATATCTCTTTGAGATACTGGTTTTATTTCCTTTGGATATATACCCAAAACTGAGACTGCTGGATCATATGGTAGTTCTATTTTTAATTTTTTGAGGACCCTCTGTACTGTTCTCCATAGTAGCTATACCAGTTTTCATTCCCACCATCAGTACAAAAGTGTTGCCTTTTCTTCATAGCCTCACTAACACCTGTTATCGCTAGTCTTTTTGAGAATACCCATTGTAACAGGTGTGAGGTGATATCTCATTGTGATTTTGATTAGCATTTCCCTTATGATTAGTGATACTGAGCATCTTTTCATGTAGCTGTTGTCCATTTGTATGTCTTCTTTGGAAAAATGTCTATTTAGTTCCCCTGCCCATTTTTTAATGGGTTATCAGGATTTTTGCTGTTGAGTTTCTTTATGAGTATGAGTTCTTTATATTTTGGATATTAACCCTTTATCAAATATATGTTTTGCCAATATATTCTCGCATTTCATAGGTTGCCTTTTTATTTTGCAGATTGTTTCTTTTGCTGTGAAGAAGCTTTTTATTTTGATGTAATCCCACTTATTTATTTTTGCTTTTGTTGCTTTTGCTTTTAGTGTCATATTCAGGCAGTTGCTGTTGATACCAATGTCAAGGAACATTTTCCCTATGTTTTCTTTTAGGAGTTTTGTGGTTTCAGGATTGAAATTTGTCTTTAATTCATTTTGAGGTTATTTTTCTGAGTGGTTTAAGCTAGGGGTCCAATTTCAGTCTTCTGCATGTGGTTAGCCAGTTTTCCCAGCACCATTTATTTGCTGAAGAGATTATCTCTTGCCCATTGAGGGTTCTTATCTCCCTTGCAAAATACTAGTTGATCCTGGGCTCTCAATTCTGTTCCATTGGATTATGTGTCTATTTTTATTCCAGTGTCATAATGTTTGGATTACTATAGCTTTTTAGTATAGTTTGAAATCAGAAAGTGTGATGCTTCCAGCTTTGTTCTTCTTTCTCAGGATTGCTTTGACTATTTGGGGTCATTTGTGGCTCCATACAACTTTTATGATTTTTTTTTTATTTCTGTAAAAGTAAAAAATGCCATTGGAATTTTGATAGAGACTACATTGAGTCTATAGATGGCTTGTGTAGTGTGAACATTTAAAAAATATTAATTAAATTCCAATCCATGAACAAGAGATATCTTTCCATTTGTTTGAGCATTTTTCTAGTTCTTTCATCAAAGTAATGTAGTTTTAATATATAGTTCTTTCACTGCTTTGGTTAAATTTATTCTAGGTATTGTGTGTGTGTGTGTGTGTGTGTGTGAGGAAGATTGTCACTGAGCTGACATCTGTGCCAATCTCCCTCTATTTCATGTGGGATACCAACACAGTGTGGCTTGATGAGCAGTGCTAGATCTGTGCCCAGGATCTGAACCTGTAAACCCCAGGCCACCAAAGCAGAGCACACAAACTTAACTACTATGCCACTGGGATGTCCCCCTATTCTAGGTATTTTACTCTTTTTGATGTTATAGCAAATGGAAAGTTCCTGGTAAGAGGAACTTTTTCCAGCTGGGAAGTTACTTTTCATCACTGAACAATTCCATCTTGGAAGATGTGATGATGGAGGCAAGATGAAGTTGTCTTTTTAGTCTTCTTATGTGATTATTCTCATTTTTTTTGTTTCATGATGTTGAATTTTTCCAAGTGGTCTCTAGAGGTCTTCCAGAGCTGTTTTTGTTTGTGGATAGGTGTACAATAATTGATCTTTGTGAGGGTATGGGGAAGCTGGGTCCTCATATGTCAATATTTTTCCACAACCAACTTCTTTTGTGTCTTGATGAAAGTGCTGTAATATTACCCTGTAGCAAAATAAAAAGAAAAATGAATGCTTATGAATTCATTGCTGTTTCATGGAAGTTTTGTGTATTTGTTACATTTAACTTATAAAATCATGTCTCTGTGAGATGCCCTCCACATCATTTCTTCCAGTATTATATTTACAGTGAAGATAATTCCTGTAGATAAAAAGTAGGCCCACCTGATACAGGATTTCATACAAGCTTTAGGCTTAAGTTTCTAGTATGGTGTAAAAGTTTCTTTGTACAATTAATGCATGATGTAGATACAATTCAGTCATGAAGAACCAAACACCTGTGTTTCCATATGTTCTCATTTATTTCACTAAGTTGGAACCTCATGGATGAATTTCCATATAATTAGATGAGCATGATAACTACACAGAAAGACAGGCTTTTCTGGGCTACACTATTATTCAAGTGCAGGTGAGTCTGGAGAGGAGCAAGGGTGAATGTCTAAATAGTCATACATGTATACTAATAAATGGATAAATTTGAAACAACCAATCACTTCAGAGATTAAAGAAATAATGAATGTAACTAAATGTAATCTGTTTATGTTTGGCCAAAATACTTTTTATGGAATGTTAGATCAAACTGAATAGAAGCGGTTGTGCAGTATTGCTGAATAAAGCTGTGCCTGCTTCAATCTTTGCCTCTCTGGCTTGGGTCAGTATTTAGATTCTTTAGAGAAATGTGTGCAACTCTCCAGACACAACGTAGGCATGCATATAGTTTTATTTTTGGTAAACGAAAGTCAGAACAAATCTTTTATATTCATGATAAAGTCACCAAAAACTCAATCCATGATCTTAATATTAAAAAAAGTTATGCTTTTTGCAAATCTGAAATATATAGTTTATCACAGCTGCCAATTTTCTTTTCATCTAATTAGATTTTACTGTTAATTAGCTGTTTTCAGAAGAATCAGAAATATACAAATTTGTGAAATACAAATGAGCTCTTGTATTCTGAACTATGAAATTAGAAAAACTATAAATGATTCAAAAGTAAAAAAATAAATGGTCTCTTAAAAAAAAAAAAGGAAGAAGCCTAGAGGAAAAAAATGATTTAATGGAAAAATTAATGAATTAGAGAAATGTCACAAATCAAACATAAATTATAGATCTAACATTTCAGTCTTGTTGATACAGTCTAAATATCAACACAATGCTCTTGTGAGAAATCAAATTGAATTTTCAATAACGAGTGGAAACTTTCTGTGCTACAATGTCAACAGAGAACGGAGTACTTTGTTAACTGCAAATTTTGACGAATTAAAAAAAATCCTTTCATTAGTGCACCAATAGTTTATAAAATATATTCTAAGGAAATAAAGGATTTGGAGATCTAGATCCCTTTTATTACGTTAATATAATTAAGAATGTAATTGTATATTAACAGACCATTCTAAGAAGATTATTTTCTCTAAGAGTAGCTTTAATCCCTACTAATACCTACAGATTAACAGAATATAAATATCCAATTACTTAAATTGAAGAGCTTGATAAGAAGTTCCAAAAGGCATAGTAGAAAGTAACTAGAGGAAACAAAAAAAGATTGGGCTTAAGGCTTGGTAATGCAAACACAAGATGAGAGCATATTATTCTGGGGGTGCTTTTTATCTACAATAGGCATTGAGGCATTCAGAATTTTTAGACAGGAAAGAATTTATAAGTGTTAATGGTGGAGGTCATGGATAGAGTTAATTTTTTTAAATTTTGTGAAAATGAACACCCTACACATGTCAATGGAATATAAATATGGAGGCCTAGTAAAGTGAAAAAAAAGGTCACTGGATGTTCAGACATCATTAATTTCTAGATCATTGAAAATAGTATCATAACTGCATGATAATTCAAAATTCTTGGATCTTTGAATATGAAAACTTTTCAGCAATTTTGAAAAAAATTAAACAAAATATAAACTAACATATCTATTATATATAGAGAGATTATATTCTAACACAGCAGATGTTACCCACATTTCTCCTTCAGAAACTATGCTGTCTTTTGCCTAGATTTTATATTTTAAAATTCTATACTATTTCTAAATCTGTCAGCTACCCAGTTGTGGAAATGACACATCAACTCTCTATTGCTTTCTACTCGCTACTCTTTACTAAATAATTAAAATCTAAAATTAAAACTTATGATGTCCTTAGTGCCACTAGCCATAATCCACAGACTCAATTCCTTCTGGTGACTACCGCCACAGGTCTTACAGACCAAGAACATTTTCATCACAAAAGAAAGTTATATTAAGCAGGCTGGTCTAGAGTGTATTGAGCTGGTATAACTTATTACTTTTTTTAATGTTTTCTTTTGCTTTTTTTAAAAAATTGAGACATAATTGACATATGACATCCTGTAGGTTTAAGATGTACGATGTGTTGATTTGTTACGTTTCTATATTACAGTATGATTACCACCTTAGTGTTAGCTAACACCTCTATTGTGTCACATAATTATCATTTTGTTTTTGTGGTGGAAACAATTAAGATCTAGTCTCTTAGCAACTTTGACGTTTATAATGCAATATTGTTGTCTATAATCACTACGCTGTTCATTATATTTCCAAGACTCATTCACCTATTGGTTGCAAATTTGTACCTTAAACAATATCTTCCCAATTCCCCCACCCTCCAGCACCTGGTAACCACAATTCTACTCTCTGTTTTTATGAATTTGGCTTTTTCAGATTTCATATATAAGTGAGATTATACAGTATTTGTCTTTCTCTATCTGACTTATCTCACTTAGCATAATGTGCTCAAGGTCCATCCATCTTGTCACAAATGACAGGATGTCCTTTCTCATGGCTGAATAATATTCCATTGTGTGTGTGCGTGTGTATATAAATATATACACACTAATTACATATACATATATACATATATATATATACATATCACATCTTCTTTATCCATGCATCCATTGATGGACACTTAGGTTATTTCTATATCTTTACTATTGTAAATAACAGTGCAATAAACATGAGAGTGCATATATCTCTTCATTATTCTGTTTTCATTTCCTTTGTGTATATACCCAGAAGAGGAATTGCTGGATCATATGGTAATTCTATTTTTAATTTTTTGAGGAACCCCTTTATATTGTTTTCCATAGTAGTTGAACCAATTTATATTCCCATCAACAGTGTACAAGGATTCCTTTTTCTCCACATCCTTGCCAACTCTTATTATCTCTTGTCTTGATGATAATCGTTATAACAGGTGGGAAGTGACATCTCATCATGGTTTTGATTTGCATTTCTGTGATGATTAGTGATGTTGAGCATCTTTTCATGTGGCCGTTTCCCCTTTGGACGTCTTCTCCAGAAAAATGTCTAATTAGCTCCTCTGCCCATTTTTCATTCAATTGTTTTTTTCTATTAAATTGTATGACTTCTTTATATATTTTAGATATTAACCCCTTATCCAATACGTGGTCTGAAGTGCTTTATTCCATTCTGTAAGTTGCCTTTTTATTTATTTTTTTATTATTTCTTTTGTTGTGCTGAAGCTTTTCAGTTTGATGTAGTCCCACTTGATTTTTGCTTTTGTTTCTTGTGCTTTTAGTGTCATATCTAAAAAATCACTGCCAAGACAAATGTCAAGGAGCTTCTTCCCTATGAATTCTTTTAGTACTTTTATGGTATCAGGTCTTATGTTAAAGTCTTACATATATTTCAAGCTCTTTTTTTGTGAATTGTGTAAGATAGGGGTCCATTTTCATTTTTCTCCATGTGGTTATCCAGTTTTTCCAGCACTATTTGTTGAAGAGACTATTCTTTACCCATTGAGTGCTCTTGACTCTTTTATTAAATATTAGTTGACCATAAATGTATGAGTTTTTTTCTGGGTTCTCAATTGCGTTCCATTGGTCTATGTGTCTATTTTTATGCTAGTACCATACTGTTTGGATTACTATAGCCTTGTAGTATAGTTTGACATCAGAAAGTGTGATGCCTCCAGCTTTGTTCTTAGTTCTCATTGTTGCTTTGGCTACTCTTTTCTGTTTCCATACAATTTTCAAGGATTGTTTTTCCTATTTCTGTGAAGAATGGCATTGGAATTTTGTTGGGGATTGCATTGAACCTATAGATGGTTGTGTGTAGTATGGCCATTTTAATAATGTTAATTCTTCCAATTCATAAACATGAGATATCTTTCCATTTGTTTGTGTCTCCTGCAATTTCTTTCACCAAAGTCTTGCAGTTTTCATTGTACAATTTTTTCATTTCCCTGGTTAAATGTATTCCTGGGTAGTCTATTGTTGATGCAATTGTGGATGGGATAGTTTTCTTCATCCATTTTTCAGGTTCTTTGTTAGTGTATAGAAATGCATCTGATTTCTGTATGTTGACTTTCTGTCTTACAACTTTACTGAATTTGTTGATTAGTTCCAACAGTTTCTTGGTTGAATCTTTAGGGTACCCCATATATAAGATCATATTATCTGCAAATAAAGACAATTTTATTTCTTCTATTCTGATTTGGCTGCCTTTTATTTCTTTGTCTTGCCTAATTGCTATAACTAGTACTACCAGTACTCTGTTGAATAAGAGTGATGAGAGTAGGTATCCTTGTCTTATTCCTCATCTTAGAAGAAAAGTTTTCAATTTCGCACCATTGAGTACAATGCTAACTGTGGGCCTATCATATACAGCCATTATTATGTTGAGGTACGTTCCCTTTATACCCAGTTTGTTGAGAGTTTTATCATGAAAGGACATTGTATTTTGTCAAATGCTTTTTCTGCATCAATTGAGATCATCATATGATTTTTATCTTTCATTTTATTAACGTGGTGTATTGCATTTATTGATTTGCATATGATGAACCATCCCTGCATCCCCAAAATAAATCCCACTTGATCATGGTGAATGATCCTTTTAATGTGCTTTTGAATTTTGTTTGCTAATATTTTATTGAGAATTTTTGCATCTATGTGTATTAGGTATATGGGTCTACAGTATTCTTTTATTGCAGTGTCCTTATTTTGATTTGATAACAGTGTAATCCTGACCTTGTAAAATGAGTTTGGAAGTGCAAAAGAGTTTGAAAAGGATTAGCATTAATTATTCTTTAAGTATTTGCTAGAATTTGCCAAGAAAATCATCTGGTCCTGGGTTTTCTGCGTTGGGAGGTTTTTGATTACTGATTCAATATCCTTACTCATTATTGGTCTCTTCAGATTTTCTATTTCTTCCCAATTCAGTCTTGGTAGAGTGTACATTTCTAGGAATTTATCCATTTCTTCTATGTTATCCAATTCGTTGACATATAATTGTTCATATAGTCTCTTATGATCCTTTGTATTTCTGTGGTATCAGTTGTAATGTCTCTTTTTTCATTTACGGTTTTGAGTCTTCTCTTTTTTTTTCTTAGTCCAGCTAAAGGTTTGTCAATTTTGTCTTTTCAGAAAACCAGCTTTTAGTTTGATTTTTTTTTTATTGTTTTTCTCATCTCTATTTCAATGATTTCAGCTCTGGGATTAGTTTGTTCTTCTTTTTCTAATTCTCTAAGTTGTAAAGTAGGCTGTATATTTGAGATATTTCTATTTTTTTAATATGTGCATTTATTGCCATAAACATTGCTCTCAGAACGGCTTTTGCAGCAGCCCACAGATTTTGATATATTGTGTTTCCCTTTGCATTTATCTCAATATATTTTTTGAATTCCCTTTTGATTTCTTCTTTCAGCTATTGGTTGGTCAAGAGTCTGTTGTTTAACTTCCACATATTTATAGATTTTCCAGCTTTCCTTCTGTTGATTCTAGTTTCATACTTTTGTGGTTGGAAAAGATACTTGATATGACTTCAACTTTCAATTTTCTCAAATTTGCTCTCAAAAAAAAGATTTTTTTGTGTGTCCTATCATATAGTCTATCCTAGAGAACATCCCGTGTGCACTTGAGAAGAATATGAATGCTGCTACTGTTAAAGGGAATATTCTTTAATTGTCTGTTAGGCCTATTTGGTCTAAGGTACGATTCAAGTCCAATATTTCTTTGTTGATTTTTCTGTCTGGGT
Organism: Equus quagga; assembly: GCF_021613505.1. Taxonomy (NCBI): domain Eukaryota; kingdom Metazoa; phylum Chordata; class Mammalia; order Perissodactyla; family Equidae; genus Equus; species Equus quagga. Next base: position 58,538,221 of record NC_060274.1, read on the forward strand.
GATCTATCCATTGCTGAAAGTGGGGTGTTGAAGTCCCCTACTATTATTATATTGTTGCCTATTTCTCCCTTCAGATCTGTTAGAATTTGCTTAATAAACTTAGGTTCTCTGATGTTGATGTGTATACATTTATAATTGTTATATCTTCTTGATGAATTGATCCTTTTATCATTATACAGTGACTTTCTTTTTCTCTGGTTGCTATTTTTGGCTTAAAGTCTATTTGTCTGAAATAAGTATAGCTATCCCCTCTTTGTTTTGCTTTCCACTTGCATGGAATATCTTTATCCATCCCTTAACTTTGAGCCTATGTGCTTCCTTAAAACTGTAGTGAGTGTCTTGTATGCAGCATATATTTGGGTATTTTTTTAGCCATATAGCCTCTCTGTGCCTTTTGATGAGTGAATGCAATCCATTACATTTTAAGTCATTATTAGTAGGTAAGGACTTATTGATGCCATCTTATTAATTGCTTTCTTTTCTGGTGTTTTTTTTTTTCTGTATTTCCATTGTTTTTTAATCTCTGTGTTTCTGACCACCTTTGTAATTTGGGGATTTTCCATGGCAGAATGCTCTGTTTCATCTTCATTTCTTGTTCTTCCACTTGAGATTTTTGCTTTGTGGTTATCATGAGCTTATATAATACATCTCATAGATAAAATAGTCCATTTTAAGCTAATAGCAACTTAACTTGGATCATCTACAAAAGCTTCACCTTTTTACTCTCCCTTTTTATATTTTTGATGTCATTATTTACCTCTTTTTATATTGTATATTCATTCATAAATTATAGTGGCTATCATTATTTGTAATACTCTTTTTCTTTTGGCCTTTAGACTGTAGTTAAATGGTTAACAAATCATCCTATTACAGAATTAGAGTTTCCTAGTCTGACTCTATGTCTACCATTATCAACGTATTGTATCCTTTCATGTTTTTTTATCACTGATTCCCTCTTTTAATTCCAGCTTGAAGAACTCCTTTCAGTATTTCTTGAAAAGCAAGTGTAGTGGTGATGAACTCCTTCAGTTTTTATTTGTTTAGGAAAGTCTTTATTTCTTCTCCAAATCTAGAGAATTACTTGCTCGATAGAGTATTCTTGGTGAGCCACATTTTTCTGTCAACACTACGGATGTCATTTCACTCTCTCCTGTGCTGTAGGGTTTCTGATGAGAAATTTGATAGCTTAATGGGTTTCCTTTGTAGACTAGACTCTTTTTTTCCCTGGCTGATTTTAGCATTCTCTTTATCTTTGATTTTTGATGGTTTCTTTATAATTTGTCTTGAGAAAGGTCTTTATGTATTGAGATAATAGGATGTTCTATTAGTTTCGAGAACTTGAATGCACAATTCTCCATTCATGTTTGGAACATTCTCATAAATTTTTCCTTTTTTTGTTGAGGATGATTAGCCCTGAGCTAACATCTGCCACCAATCCTCCTCTTTTTGCTGAGGAAGATTGGCCCTGAGCTAACATCTGTGCCCAACTTCCTCTATTTTATATGTTGGATGCCTGCCACAGCATGGCTTGATAAGTAGTGCATAGATCTGTGCCTGGGATCCAAACCGGAGAACCCCAGGATGCGGAAGCAGAGCATGCAACTTAACTGCTGTGCCACCAGGCCAGCTCCCTCCACAATTTTTCTTTAAATAAACTTTCTATCATCTTCTCCCGCTCTTCTCTTCTCCTTCTGGAACCCCAACTATTTTAATATTTGACCTTTTGATGACTCCCATAATTTACATAGTCTTTCTTCAGTCAAGGAGTTTCTTTAAAATAGCTATTTTGAATTCTTTTCAGCTAGATCATAAAAGTCCGTGCCTTTGAGCTCAGTTATTGGAGAATTATTTTCTTTTGATGATGACATATTTCATTGACTTTTCATGTTCCTCGTAGACTTGCCTTGCTGCTTTCACATTACAGGTAGCAGCGCCTCTTTGCTAGTTGCCTTCACATGCAGTATTCTGTTCATGGATGCTGTTATTATCCGGGGTTTTCTCTGCCTTTGAATGGCTATACCGGTTCTACTCTTATTGCTCCCTCTTGAAGAATTCTTAAGCTTTTAGGAATTTTAATATTTTTAAGTAGAATTCATAAGCTTTTATGACTTCTCTGGTTTCTAAAACACCAGAATGGCAACTAGAAGCTTCTCTTTTGTTTTCCAGAAGGTAGCGCTATATCTCAAGTTTGTAGTTTCTTCCTTGCCCACAGACCACGGCCTGTTTTCTGATCATATTCCCCATCTGCTGGAGGTTTCTCTCACCCTTTCTTTTGGGAGACCCACAGGAAGCTGGCTGCAGGGTCAGGGGAAGTGTGGGTAGCACTTGGGGTGTTAGGGGTGCTTGCTGACCTGGTAGGGTTATCACCCTTTGTGGTACTCCCAAAGGCTTGTGGGTAGACTTCCTGCTGAGTGCATTCAGCAGGCACTGTGTCTTTCTAATGCCCTTTGTTATTCTCATCTGCGTCTTTCCTGATCTCCTCCATACAGACAGTTATGGCAGCCCCAGCTCAGTACTTTGGGTGATGCTAGAGAGAAGCAAAATGGTTTTCTCCAACTGTGTCCTGCACCACTGGGGCAGCCAGGCACTAACTCACTCACTCACTACTCTCCTTTTCCCCTGAGGGAGAGGTCACTGCCATCTGATAGTTCAGCCTAGCGCAATGTTGCTTTTAGGGTGGGGGAGGGTGAGCACTGGTGAAGTTCTTCTTACCATCTCTACCACATCTAAACCTGTATTTGTGTGTGTGTGTTGATGACGTGCTGGAATCTCCTCTCAGGAAGGCTGGACTTCTGAAATTTCTCTCATATCTATGGGTAACTGCCCAGGTCAGCACTCTAGAAGATTTTTTCCAGCTGTGGCGAGGGGGTTTGGGGCAAGTTTGCTGCTACTCTACTGGTTCCACTGCCCATACTGAGGTCTGTCTACTTATTACTGGATGCACAGATGGTAAGATTCCCCCTGGGTCCCTTGGCACATGGTGCCAGATCCCACAACTCCCACAAAAGCACATTAGTTCATGGGTGAGGTCTAATTCTTTGCTGAAAATGAGGAACTAAAAGAAGGAATGTCTTACAGTATCATGATGCTGACATTAATCATATAATTATTACTTTAATTACCAACTTTACTATATTTTACACTGTTGAAACTTTTTCCTTTACATTTTTGTTTTGATGTTTCTAATATCTTGCTAACAGAAACAAATAATACAATGTTTTTCTGATAACTTCTCTCTAGCCCTTAAGTATCATTACATTAAAATATCTTACTAGATTTTATGGTACATGGATAGTCTTGCTGTTTGTATTCCCTAGACAAAGATTTCCCTTGAATTGTTTTTCTACTCTAATGATTTCCTATTTGGTCTCACTTACTTAACAAACATTTTAAATGCTTATCATAATCATAGCTAACATTTACTAAGCCTTTAATATGTGCTGAGTCTTATAACAAGCCCTTTACATGGAGACTGTTTTAAAATTCTCACAACAAAATAAAAGACATGATTATCCCACTTTTACAAGAAAGGAAGTTGACTGAGACTGAAAGAGTAGAATGAGAAGGAGAAAAGAAAGCTACAAGCTTAATAAGACATGAAACATGTCAGAATAACAGACAGTCTCACCTCTGCTACAGAAGAAGGAAGGAAAGCTAATAAATATGTCTACGTATGCTGTGTGGAGACTTGCAAGAGGTAGTGTGATTATGCACCAGCTGAAACACTTAGGTCACTGGCCTAAGAGGAATCAAGGGACTGATTATGCCAATTTGCAGATAGGACAGTGATTGCTGCAAACAGAAATCACAATGTTCTGTAGTAACTAAGACAAAATTAGATCAGAAACTTACACTGAGATCATCTCAACTAGGCGAGAGGCAGGCAGATAATATCAGAGGGCAAGCTAGGGAAAGGGACCCGTTTGTAGGATTAGTCCTTTCAGAAAGACGATGGGAAGGGTGAATCATGCTATCCAAAGCTTAGTGACTAAAGAGTCAGAGTCTTCTCTGATTTGATCAAGTCACAAGTTGAGATCCAAACCAAAATCTAGACCATAGGCAAGAGAGCCTAGAAAGAAGGTAATAGGGAATAATAGGTCTGAGGTGGAAAGCTTATCACTGTAAGATCCTAATTAGTACTGGGGAGTAGAGGAAATGATTCATCGCCCTGGAGGATACGGCTTCAGACAGTGTTAAAGTAGCAGAGCTGCAACAATAAAGCTGAAGTTCTAGATAAGGAAGGCTTCAGCTACAGCAGACAACTGCAGAGTTGCTGAGGCACAACCCCAGGCCAAGGCATTGGGGCAGAGGGTTGTGAAAGTTGATTCTCAGGGGCCAAGTGGATGATCAAGGCTTATGCTCTATATACCGCACAACAGATCTTTGGCAATAAGATGCATTCTACACTCACCAGCTGGTAGAGTTGGAGCTCTTTATATATACTCCTTGATTAAGGCAGGGATTAGTTAGCCTGCATCTGTGTGTAGGAGCTGAGAGGGTCTGAAGAAAGGCAAAAGTTGGCATTCTCCACTGAGCAAAGGTTGTTCTGACCTCTAATTCTGGCATCTACAAAAGTTCTCTGACAAAAGTTACTTGTCAGTCGCTGATAAACTGCCTTACCTATCTTTCTTGCATAAGCCCTTTAAAGGCAACTTTTTATTCATCCACATATTTTCTAGTAGGTTCTTCTCCGTCTTTGATAACCACAAAAAAATGTATTCTTGGCATATAGATCATTCATATCCTGAAGTATGTCTACATAGAATTTTAAAATACTCGTCGTGTATTCTTAGTAAAGCCCATGTGTCTTAGGTCATATGGCTTTATGGCAATTTATGAGCAATATCCATTTAAAACAGTTGATTAATGCAATTCTAAAAGATTCATTTAGGTAGTTTCGTTTAATGTATTAAATTTTCTTTTCCCTTTTCACACGTGGATTTTTATATTTGTTTATAAAATGTTAATTTCTAAGAACTATTTCCAAGCTGTATTCTTAAAAATCAAAGGGAAATACACAATGATTTTTTTTGTCTGTGTATAAAACATTTATAAACAGGTATCTGGATTATTATAATTCAGTCCCACAAATACGTAATTTGTGTATGCACGCTGGAGACACATAAGATGCTATAACTACTATTGAGACTCTCACAGCCTATCCTTGGTGAAGGGAAAGAGACACATTTACCAATGATGACAATGCAAGTCCACAGTGATAAATGCTATAAAACAACTATAAACATTTCCTGTGGAAGCAGAAAGGAAAAAGTGATTGATTAATTGAGACCATGGATATAAAGAAAGTGAAGCTCTCCAAACATTTGATTTATGACTTTAAGGTTAGTTATATCAAGAAGGCAAAGAAGGAAAATGAGAGAGAGGAAAAGGGAAAAGGCTATTTTTGGCAGAGGAAGGAAAGAATTCAAGTCCTAAAATTGCATGTTTTATTCAAGGGACAGAGAATAGTAGCCTATGTCTGGAGTCTTGAGGGGTAAGGAGAAAAGGGAAAACGGAGATAGCAGATTCTAATTTGGAAAGGAATTGGACACAATACTGGGATTTAATTTTAATCCCTAGGAAATGGGAACCCATATAAATAGGACACATAGAATGGAGACTCAATTAAGAGAACATCAATATCAGATTTATGGATTTTTGAAAACTCATTGCTAAAATTCTGGAAAGTGTGCTTAATAAAGAAGCATTATATGGTGGTAAAACAAGTTATTCAACTTTAGAAATAGATTCTGTAGATTATGTAAGAAATATGTTGATCCAGACCAGGAAACTAGTTCAGAAAAATGCAGGTTAGTGGGGAGAAGGTACATTTGCCTGTTATCTAGATAGCACTGTCAAACAGCTAGCTGGTCTTACAGCTATAGGGAATGAGTGAAGGGAGATAAGCTAAAAGAAATAAGAACTACAGGAAAGGGAAGAAGTGTCAGGAAAGACAATGTATTTGGTTTGAACATTATAGTAAAGGCTTTTGATATGGGCAACACAGCTAGCCACATATCTCGTCTACATTTCCCGGAAGCCCTTGTAGGTAAACAGGCCAAGTTACTGAGCTCTGTGCAAAGGAATATAATCGGACAGGGCTGGAGAAAACATCCTCCTGTGCATACTTCATGTTCTTTCTCCTTCTGGCATTGAAGGCAAGTGGCTATGCTGCCCTAGAAAGAGTGGATGATTCCTCAGTTCAGGAATGTGATATCTGAGAACCAGACATACTTACCTTGGACTGTTACTTGAGTGATCCGTAAACCTCCATTGTTTTTGAGATATTGTTTTTGAAACATTGGAGTCTATTTAGTTCTGAAGCTTAGCCAACTGAATACACATGTATTGAGTTTGAAATTCCTATAACCATGTTAAGAGTACAATGTTGCATAAGAGATAGATAAGTAGGGTCCCAAGATTACACAGAAAAGAATTACACCTGAGTTACACCTAACTTAGAATGGAAAGGCTGGCAAAGCTTCCTAGAAATTTATTTCAAGTTGAGGTTGAGAGTTTGATGGAATATAAAATTACTGGGAAAGGCACTCCTGAGAATAAGAAAGAGTCATCTAGATATGAATACGAGATTGAAGGCCAGGCTTTTTGTGAATTTTTTTTTATTGTCATTTGGATTCTTGGAAGCAGAGACATCAATTAGTTGGTCTTACTGAGATGTATTAGTTTGATTAAAAGTTAATTATTTGGCCAAAAGGTAGAACTACAAGCAGGTTCTTTTGCCCGTAGGATCAAGTAGGTTTTTACTTTAAGAATACAGGCTTTCGTGATACAGGCAAACTTTAAGCAAGCTTTAATTCAGCCATGCACTCCCTAGACTAAGTGGTGAAGCAAGTAAAGGGTCCCTAGACCAAAAAAAAAAGAGGTTTCTCACCACTCCACTGAGGGAATTACAGACTGATAACAGAGAAGGGAGATAAAGGTATTTTGACACACTATCGTGCCAAAGGAAATTGGATTTTCCCTCATTTTGTCAGAGGAGAAAAAGCATTCTCTAGTGAGTGCAAGAATAACAGCAGAGACCAAATTCATCTTCTGTTTCCTGAAATACCCTCCTTTGCATTTCATATAAATTTTAAAACCAACTTGTTAATTTCCAAAAAAGTGCAAAACAGATAGACATTTTATTGGGATTACGTTAAAGCTATATATGAATTTATGTAAGACTGACGTCTTTATGGTATTGAATCATTCAGTCAATAAAAATCATAAATCCCTATATTTAGGCCCACTTTAATTTTTCTTGTTGATAGTATGCCATTTGAAAACATATATATATGGAGAAAGTAGTGCTTCTCACTCAGGCAGATTTATAGTGCTACTGTTGAAAAATTCTGATGTAGAGATATTATACATATTTTATTACCTTTATTCCTAGAAGTTTGCTGGTTTTTATCTGTTGTAAGATAGTAACACTTTCCATACTCAGTTGATAACTTTCTAAAATGTCATTTCTGATAGTTTGTTGCTGAAATATAGACATGCAATTGATTTTTATATACTGATCTTGTATCCAGTGACCTTGGTAAATTCACTTATTAATTCTAATAGTATATTTGTACATTTTTTTGGATTTTCTCTATTCATTCATGCCATCTAATAATGGAAGAGTTGTATCTTTTTAATTCTAATGTACTTTCTTTCTTTTTCATGACTTATAGCACTGGTTAAGATCTTTAATACAATGTTTAATAGAAGTGTCGCAAACTATCTTCATCTTATTTCCAATCTCGAGTGGAAAGTTTGCCATATTTCCCCATTAAGTATAATTTCTGCCAAATATTTTTTGTAGATACTATTTATCAGATTAAGGAAATTACCTTATATTCCTAGTTTATTGAGTTTTTGAACTCAACACTGAGTGAACCTTATAAAATACTATTTATACATCTAGCAATATGATATTATGTTTCTCCTTTCATACCGTAATTTGCTTAGTAAATACCTACCTTTCCTTACATAAATCAGTAGTTTTTCCAGACAATCAGATGTTATACATTTTTAAAGTTAGATCCAAAGACCACTGAAACTCTTCACAGGAAAGATTTTAATCTACGTTAGAAAATTCTGTTTCTAAGTGTCTACATTTATAATTTTGTAAAAGATAAGAAAGTTTTTGATGATCCATATCTGTATTGGCTTCAAAGTCACATAACGATAGAACCATTTTAAACATTCATTTTACAAAATGCTTTCTCTAAATGATGAGTTTCTTTCACAAACATTTACTATTTTGCTCATTTCAAAATGTTAGCTTTCCAAACTGACGATCCAAAATTTTGATAACAAATTTTTTTGGCAAGTCTGAGTAAATAAGCATCTCATCAACTCCTAGTAAATAAATGTAAACTGATAGCACTGTTATGGAGGGCAGTTTGGCTATATCCATCAAAATTACTATGTTTATATCCTTTGACTTAATCATTCCACTTTTGAGAATTTAAACCTCAAGTCTACATAACATATTTTCAAAAGGATATGTGTAAGTCATTGCTGCTGTATTTGTTATAGTAAAAGCTTGGCGATAACTCATGTATCCAGCCAGATAGGCTAGATTATGCTGATGTAACAGGAAACACCAAAATTGTAATGGTTTGAAACAGTATACTTTTATTTATTATTCAGTGAGGGTGTTTGCATGGGTACTGCTTAAAGAATTTATCCTCCCATTAAAATCAAGCTTATGGAAGGGGAACTGTCTGGAACATTGAGGGCTGCAGTGACAGAAGAGAAAAGGGAATGTCAAAGTATCCCTGTGATATAAAGGTTCTGGCTACATCAACTCTATTTACATTTCTTTGTCAAGAGCAATGCATGTGGCCAATTTGGGGCCTAACAAGAGAAGAAATTCAAACATAATTCTCTTCCATGGTAGGGAATTGAGTATTGATGAACTGTAATAGGATTTACCACAGTCTTCCCTTCAGATCAGCAAATCTTTGGTTCCCTCCCTCTCTCACTTACACACTCACATCCTCCCAAGGGAAACTACCCAAATGTCCCACCTATTTAGTGCTTTGAACTCAAAGCCCTAGGTCTCAGTCATTCAAGGAGTTCATCACATCCAGACACTTTGTGCCAGACCAACCAGATACACAATAGAGAAACAACGACAGCATATTTGCTATGAACACTTCCATCCAGATGGAGAAATATGGCAAAACATTCAGCAATTACTCATATTTAGCAATGTCAATTCATGCTGGCCATATATAGAAATGAGCTTCTGGCCTGGGAGTGAGGAATAATCCCTGATAGGGATTTCTCTGATTTGTCTTGCTGAGAGCAATTCCCAGTCCACTGTTCTCCATGGTCCTTAAATCCACCCTCTAGAGGTAATTCTTTTTCCATTATCCTCCTAGGCTGCAACTGAAGAAGACAAGTGATAATATAACTTTTTAAGTGGTGAAAAGATTTCTCAGCTCATTTTCCGCCCACAGAGAATTGGAAGCACAATATTTTAGTCCAGGCTAGTGTTTCTCTTGATAGTATAACTCTCTCGAATAATTTTTTGGCCTCTTTATTTACTTGATTTCAATCAGCATTATGTACAAATAACCACATTCAATTCTTCTCAAGACAAGTGTCTCTTTATGTACTTAATTGCAGATACCTTGAGCTGTGAGAGTTCTTTTTTTCTTAAGAAACTTACCTTCTTAGCCTTTTTTCACTAAACCATCTTTCCAATGAAAAGTATATACTGCCTGCCACTTAACCTGTTCAGACATTTTAGCAATTCTTGTCTGGTCCATTTATTTTATATGATCTTTGTTACAAGACTGATTTCAACAACTTTTTCTCTTAAGTTTACCTTTTCTTATTAGAAATCAAGACAACTTCCTCTACAAACTTCAAGTCATAACTTTAATGACTGTCTTTCTTCTTTTTTATTTCTAATTTCAAATTGGCAATTTCTGTTCTTGGCTTTTCTTGTAATTTCTTCTCAAGTATAGTCAACAGTAGACAACCCACTCTAGTAGTATTCTGTTTTCTAACATTTTCGCCAAATTATAAAAAAGAATAAAAAAGATTATAGACTTTTCAAGTTATTTCAGGTGACACTTTTATCACTATTTCTTCAAAGCATAATGTAGACTGCCATCCTTTCAGCTTTCAACATTTTTCTTGCCACTCATTTCCTAACCAGGATGCCAATGACATGTAAGTTCTAAGTTATAGGAGCACATAGACTCTGGTACCATTTTTCATATCAAGCATGATTATCTAGGTAATGCTTTGGTAACAAATGAAAACATATTCTTCATGGGTTTTAGTGATAAAAGTGTATTTCTCATTCATACAAAGTATTTAGCATGGGTCCTAATTATTGCATTCCATCTAGATCCCAGATTGAAAAGGAGGAAACATCTGGAATTTTACTAGTTTCATTGTCTAATTAAGAAGGAGAAGGAGAGGAAAGGGAAAAAGGAAGAGAGAGCATGGCAAAGCATTTACTATCTCTTAAAGTTTCTACTATAAGTGATATGACACTGTCGCTCTTATTTCATTGGTCAAAACAGGATACGTGACCAGGACTTTCTTCACTGGGATAGAGACGTGTGATATCAAGCGATAGGAAATGGATATTGGTGAAGACTGACAAAGCCTCCCACAAATATTCACCAATAGGGAATTGTAAATTAATTAACATGAATCCACATAAAGGAATATCAAGTAGCTATTTTTAAAAAAGAATGAAGATGTACTGTATATATTGATATGGAAAGACCTCCAAGACTAGTGTTATTTGAAAGAAATTAAAATTTTGAAAAGTATGTATAATATGATACATTTTGTATAAAAAGAGGGGGGAGATAAAAATACGTGTTATTTTCTTATATAATGATAAAGAAAGTCTGGAAGAATAAGTAGGAGACTGTGGCAATTCTTTTTACGTTGTATACCATAATATTCAGGTAACCTTTTTAAGATAAAAGTTTCAAAGCCATTCCCCATGTCATTACATAGTATTTTAAAGATTTTACTATTAAAGTTCTTGTTTTTATAAAAGTAGGTACATTGATGATACCCTGTAGTATCTTTTTCACTTTGGGCTTCTGTGTCTTTGTTTCTGAAGTGTTTCTCTGAAAGATGTAGGGAATGCATTTCAGGCATACGATTATAGCTGGAAAATTACATGAGAATTCTTTTCAAAATCCAAGATAAAACAGGGTCCACTTTGCAGCTGTTAAATTTCCATGTGCTCCACTTTGGTGGCCCCAGGGTTCATGGGTTAGGATCCTGTGTGCGGGCCTACTCCACTCAGTGGCCATGCTGTGGAGGCATCCCATATACAAAATAGAGGAAGACTGGCATAGATGTTAGCTCAGGGCAAATCTTCCTCACCAAAAAGAAAGAAAGAAAGATAGCCAAGATAAAACAGCTCTAATATTGATGATTATATTTGCAAAGTTTTACCTCAAAATATTTTGTTATGAAGGAAAACGTTTATTGTCAATAACTTACCTCTTCTGGTATTTTAGAACCCTATGAAAAAAATAGTTTGCGTTAAGTTTCAGTGCTAAAACAGTGTGTGTCAATCAATCTGAGACTAGTTTTGAAAATCTACCTGTATTTTTCAGCCACTGTAGAGCAAAACTCCCAAACTGAGCACATTTTAACTACATTTAGTACATTTGAAACTCATTTAACATGTTTGTTTCTTTAAATTTCAGAAATGTTTTCTAACACTAGATGCTGACCAAAATATGCAACTAGTTAGGTGCCATAGTGTTTAATATATGTTTTCAGGAAGTCTTCCTGAGCTGGAAAAACAAATAATCATATTTGATGTTTTAACTTTTGCTACTAAGAAACTTCTAACTACCCTGCTAAATATTTATCAAGTTTAGTGAAAATATTCTAAGGCACACATTTTGTGCTGACTAAATTTCAGCTGTGCCAACTGAACTAAATTTTCAAGTTCTGTCCTCTAGTCTTGATTCTTAGCTTTTCAAAATTTCTCTAGCCATGTTGTCTTCATATTGTCATTAGCTCAGCACTGTACACAAGTAGACCAATTTCATCTCTAATCATAGACTGCTAAAGAATCTTCTTGATAATTTTGAAGTTTTAAGCATACTTGTTATACTTAATTTTTTATTACTTTTAACTCATAACCAAGAGAGAGACTATTCACCATCTCTGTCAAGGTTTTATTGTTCACCAGTGTTTTTCATTATTAGTATAATATGTAATGTATAAGATATATACCATGAGGGTGGATTTAGTTGTTAATATAATCCATAAATTTACATAACTGGATGACCAAAACTATCCAGAAGAGCAGCTTTCATCACAATTCATGTAATGAGAGACCCACTTTTTCCTGACAACAGCTCAGTAGCCACATTAGGCATAGCACCCTCTCATCTGTGAATCAATGGATGACCTGACTGTTAATCCACAGATTAAATATAAAAGATTTTATTTAAAAAATAAATATAAACAAATAAAACTTACCCTCCTCTCCAATAACTCTCTTTGTGTCTACCAATGCTACCAGTCCATGTACCCCAATATGGAGGCCATAGCTCCAATATCAGGTCTTATATATATGATTAGGGAATATATTATACTATAAGGTCAGTTACATCTTGTAAGAAACTGAATTTCCTGCAGGTTAAGTAATTGTTAAAAGCATTTGCATAACCTCCTACTACTCCTCTATGAAATTGTCCAACACATTCAAACTCCATTCCTTTACAAATTTATTAGCTACACAAATATTTCTTAAACATATAAAATATAATAGCAAACATTTAATTAACACCCAATAGTAGAACAAAAGTAACTCTTATCACTGAAAATGTGAGTGAAGTGAAACATTTTCATTTAAAAACAAAAAAATAGCCTGCAAACCACATCTGAGATTTCACTTGGAGTAAAGTTCCTGTGTAGTGAAATTAGGCCTCTTCTCACAGAGTATGTTTCAACTATATTTTGCCACAATGCTAACCCCACCTTATTATTTAGTCCTGCTTGCCTTGAACCTTACAAAAATGGAATCAGATTGTAGTTAATCTTCTATAAGCTTATTTTTCTATTCAATGTTTATTTTCACTGCTTTAAATTATACAGTTGAGTGAATGTACTATAATTTAACAATCACCATTAGTTTTGATGGCCAGTTGTTTTTCCCCCGTTTTTTTTTTTCCAATTACAATAAGGCTGCTAAGAACTTTTTTCCCATACGTCCTAGTACATCTGAGTGATCTTTCTCTATGAGAAGTTGTAATTGCTACATATACACATGTTCAAGTTTACTAGCTTATTCTTATTTTTCAGCACTACCATCAGCAGTTTATCAATTTGCATGGCACTATATTGCCAAAACACTTGTTAGTTCCAGACTTTAATTTTTGCTAGCCTAAAAGGTTTGAAATAGAATCTCAAAGTGATGATATCTAATAAATTGAAAATCTTTTTATATGCAAAAAACACACTAAATTTAAAAAGCAGTATTTAGTACTGGAAAAATAGGTAGGTATTGTCAGACTAATGCATTTAAAAAGTAAATTTTCCAAATAAATAAATAGATTAAGCTTTTAAAATAATTTTTACTATTGTGCCAATTCCTCTTACTGTGACACAATTCAGTGATGCTCTTAGGGGTGACTGGGACTTATTAAGCTGTTTAACCTCATACTACATTGTCACACGTTACCTTAAACAACTGATCCTCCTTTCTTGATAGCATTTGATCAGATTTCTCACCCTGCTCGTGTCATGGTACTTGCCTCTACTGGTGTCGGTACCCTCTTAGTGGTGGTTTCCAATTGGTAGTGAGCTGGGAAATGAGCTAGCTAATCTTGTTCCTTTAAAATAAGGATGGAGGGATGGATATAGATGTTTGGCTCTAAGTTACTAAGCCTCCTCCTTCTAATAAACTTTCGGCTTTTGGTTCATGAGTTTGTGTCAGTTATCGTATGCTGGTTTTATCAGGCAAGCTCTATGATGACTACTTTGCTTACCTAGAGATATTTTTCCCATCTTATTTCAGAGTTTAAGAGATTTCCTAGAGATTTGAAGTTGTTAGTGGCTCAACACTGGATAAATGCTTAAAAAGTAATGCATTTAAAAAAATGTTTCCATCTGATAAAATGGAATTCTAATATTTTTTTTAAAGTTTCCTTTTTTCTTCAAAGGGCCAAAAATTTTATTTACTTTCACATTCTTGCTAAGCTATGAACAATTTTTCTTTTTGCCTTTGTAATATACTTGTTTTTATTATTCTGAAAAGCAAGTGCAAGTGCTTAATCAGAAAATAATTTTGTTTCATCTATCCCATACATGAAAGAAAAATCATTTAAGAGTGAATTATTGAAGTCTTAACAGTAGAATAGCAGAGAATTGGCTGGGGCTCTAAAAGTGGACTTTTGCCCTCATGCCACAGAGTCGTGCAACCCCAGCAACCTTCTATAGACTGCACTGACAAAAGAGGTGAATATCTACTTAGCAATTGCTCTCCTAGCCAGATCCATTAGTACCTGATTTCCCCCTGCCTAAATTCATCATTAAATGTGCATATGTAAACATTTTTCAGAATCCTCAAAGAGCTCTGCTCAGGGAATAGCTTATATATAAAATAAGTCGATTTATTAATCAACACAGCAACTCCCAAATCTCGAAAGGTAGTTATCTACCATGTTGCCTATTTTATTTGTGAATTTTCTATAATAATTTTTGAGTTCTACCCAGATTTACCTAACTTTAATTTCCAGGCCCACCTTTCGTTGAAATATTAGAAGCAACAAATTTTAATTTTATAGTAAGAAACACATAACTAAGGGGCCGGCCCGGTGGTGCAGTGGTTAAGTGCGCATGGTCCACTTCCGTGACCCGGGTTCGCCAGTTCGGATCCTGGGTGCGGACACGGCACTGCTTGGCGGGCCATGCTGTGGTAGGCGTCCCACATATAAAGCAGAGGAAGATGGGCATGGATGTTAGCTCAGGGCCAGTCTTCCTCAATGAAAAGAGGAGGCTTGGCAGCAGTTAGCTCAGGGCTAATCTTCCTAAAAAATAATAAATAAATAAATAAACAAACAAACATATAACTAAAAATAAGTTATGCTTTATAAAACAATATGTTGCACTATATCCTCATTAGGATTATAATAATCCTCAGTTATGTCAATCGAAACATAAATGCTTTAATTTCCCTCAAGAATCTGAATGAAAACTTCATAGGGGGTTATGAAACATGGGAAGTAAGTAAAGCTTTTCTTGTTCAGATGTTTTCCTTAAGCATGATGAATAATAAAAATGAGTAATATATAATACAGGAAATTAAACAAATGCATATTAATACAATAATTTTCCATTATCTTTTAAAAATATTTTTTGGGAAATAAAAATTCATCATATACTTACACGAGTGGTAAATTGTGAGAGGATTTCCAATCTGGATGAGTCTAATATTTACAGAGAAGAGTTGTTTCATACAAGCACTTTTTTCTCTGCTTCTACAAGAATGTAACATTTCCTGAAGCATGGAATTTAAAATTGGAAAATAAACTCTTAAGAGCAAAATGATTCCTTTACTTATATTTTGGATTTAAAAGGTAAAAGCTCTGTCTTATCCCCAAAAGATTGTGTTTTCTCATATGCTTCTTGGGCATATTGTTGTAATTTGAAAAGAGATTCTGAAAATAGAGGCAATAAAACTGTTTCTGCTTGCATGCTGTGAAATTCTCCCCACAAGGTTTTAAATTGAACTTGCTCAACAGGCAGAGAGAACCGCCTTCTTTCTTCAAAGACATAAGAGGACTTGCTCAGTAAGAGGAAAAGGTCTAACAGCATTCTCTGAAAGGGCCACAATGAGTGCGCCTGTGATTGCTGCTCCTATCAACTCCACTGCTATCATCAGAACATGCCAGACAAGCAAATCATGGGCATGTGACAGGCGAGAGTAAGTTAAAGCAAAAGCTAACCTAACTGCCTGGAAAAAAAATCTTTAAAAACATAAGATCATCTGATTTGTACATTTTTGTACCAAAAGAACCAGTACTTAGCATATCAATATATTCCTCAGTCAGCTACACGTAAAACTGGAAATAAATTCCATTCTCCTTGAAACAAGGTTTAAGACTTGCTTAAACTTTGAGTCTAGATTGGGGACAAGGAGCGGAGGTAATAGAAGAGTAGGGTAATAATTCTTTCTATTATTCAAGTTTTCTATAATAATAATGCACGCTAATTTTAGCCCTTCAATAAAAGCAAAAGTTATTTTAATAAGAAATACATTTTAAAATTCTAATCAGAATTTGAAATCATCACAAGCCTTTTATATATTTGGTAAGCACTTTACTAAAGTATTGTTTCAACTTGTGGACTTTCAGATGTGGTGGTAACTGAAAGGAAAAAATCAATTAGCTCACACTGAGACTGTTTCCATGTATATATGTGTTATGGGCTGAATGTGTCTCCCTAAAATTCATATGTTGAAATCTGATTCCCATTGTGATGGTGTTTGGAGGTGGGGCCTTTGAGAGGTAATTAGGTCATGAGGGTGGAGTCCTCATGAGAAGGATTAATGCCCTGATAAAAAGAACCCAGAGAGCTAGCTTGTTTTCCTTCTGCCATAAGAACACCAGGAGAACTTGACAGTCTGCAACTATGAAGAGGGCACTCACCTTGATATCTGACTGCCAGCCTCCAGAACTTTGAGAAGTATTTGTTACAGCAAAACTGACACCATTTGACTGTGTCCAGGAACTAGACTTCAACTCTGCAATGTGAAAGGTGCCTGGGAATACATGAGAGGAGAAAGGTACATTGAAGAATTTAGACAAATAAAATGGTTAGACATGACAAGCTGATGTGAGGTACCTCTAGAAAGGAGTGAGAATTGGCATGATGATGGGATGCATTAAAATACCCAAGAATGCAAAACTAACCCTCAGGAAAATGTTTTGGCTGAATGAAACCATCACAAAAAACGGAAGACATTCTTGTGTAGGGGAGGAAGACAATTCCTCTACCCTCTAGGTTCTTCTGACTGGTCTAAGAATTAAAGTGAAATGAGACAGAATGGCAGAAGAAAGTCAAACAAAGTCTTATAGCACACATACACAGGAGAAACCCAGAAAAACTGAGCAACTCACCGAAGTGGCCAGAGCCGCCACCTTAAATTCCGTTTCAGCTGAAGGCAAAGGAGGATGTTAGGGGTAGCAGTTTGGGACTTCAAGGGGGAGGAAGGCAATTTACATGGAGATGGAAAGGCAAATGGGCCAACTATAGACAATGTGACCGGAGAGACACGTTTTACATTGCACTACAGTTATCTTATGGTATTAGCTCCTTCCTGGAACAGGCCCTTCTATTTTAGGCAGTTGGGGGAAGGTCAAAGTTTCTTTCAGAGTCTTTTGTTACTAAAAATAATCAAGCCAAAGATATATATTTTGGGACGGCCAATTCTGACCCCCCTCACTTGGACCCCACAGAGAGGTGGGTTGGTTCAGTTTTCAGTGGAGAAGGGCTCTAACTTGGCCTTCACAAGTGATGGTGGTTCAGCCCGCTTTTTCCCATCCCCCATACCTCTCAAACCAAAACAAGATAGGGCCTTGCCTCACCGCTTGTACTACACACTGCTAGCTTCCCATACTGGAGCTTTCCTGTTGCCTCTGATGTTGAGACTTGCAGAATGCTCTTCCCACCCAAGCTATAGGCAGACAGAGAACTGCTAGCTGGCTGTGGTTGCTGTATTGTTATGGAATCTGGTTTCCCCAATGGCTGCTTCGAGATGCCAATTAAGAAATGGGCAGACAATCTGAATAGACATTTTCCAAAGAAAACATACAGATGGACGAAAGTTACATGAAAAGATGTTCAACATCATTGATCAACAGGGAAATGCAAATCAAAAGCACAATGTGATATCACCTCACACCTGTCAGATGGCTATTATCAAAAAGACTGGAAATAACAAGTGTTGATGAGAACGTGGAGAAAAGAGATCCCTTGGGTGTTGTTGTTGGGAATGTAAATTGGTGCAGCCACTATGGAAAATAGCATGGAAGTTTCTCAAAAAATCAAAAATAGAACTACCTTACAATTCAGTAGTTCCACTTCTGGGTATTTATTCAAAGAAAGCAAAACTAGTAACTGAAAAAGATATATGTACCCCCATGTTCATTGCAGCATTATTTAAAATAGCCAAGATATGGAAACAACCTAAGTGTCCATTGATGGATGACTGGATAAAGAAATTTTTATATATAAATATGCACACAGATATATACACACACATATATTCACATGCGTGTACATGTATACAACACATATATGTATACAGCATATACATGTATGTGTATATATGAATGAGTGTGTGTACATACACAAACAACAATGGAATATTATTCAGCCATAGAAAAAGAATAAAATCTTGCCATTTGGGACAAGATGAATGGACCTCAAGGGGAACTATGCTAAGTAAAATATCAGACAGATAGACAAATACCATATGATCTCTTCTATATGTAGAATCCAAATATAAGATTATATTAATCTAACATAAAATAGATTATATTGGGGGGAGAGATAGGTAAACTGGGTTTTTTGTAGTTTTAGTAATTGAATTGTTTTAAAGTTTATACAGAAAGGCAAAAGACCTAGAATAGAAGAAACGCAGTGCTGAAGAAGAAAAGAAGTTGGAAGATTCACACTACACAATTTTTGAAGACTTACTATAAAGCTATGATAATCAAGCCAGCATGGTACTGGCTAAAGAAGATATGCATAGATCAACAGAACAGAATAGAGATCCCAGTAAGAAACCCATGCAAATATAATCAACTGACTTTGACAAAGGAACAAAAGCAATTAAATGAAGAAAGGACATTCTTTCCAAAAACTGGACATTAATTTGCAAAATATCAACTTAGACATAGACCTTACCCCTTAAACAAAATTGACTTGAATCAATATTATATAAATTATATATACCTGCAAAATGCAAAAGTATAAAATTTTTAGTAAAATATGAGAGAAATCTATGTGACCTTGGTGAAAGGTTTTGAGATACAACACCAAAATCAAATTCATGAATGAAAATATTGACAAGTTGGACTTTATTAAAATTAAAAAATCTGCTCTTTGAAAATTATTAATAAGTGAATGGAAAGATAAGCCACATACTGGGATAAAATTTTGCACAATACATTTCTCATAATGGAGTTGTATCCAAAATATACAAACACTTAATCCTCAATAATAAGAAAATAGCCCAAATTTAAAAATAGGCAAAAGATTAGAATAGACTTATCACCAAAGAAGATAGAGAGATGGTAAATAGGCACAGGAAAAAAATGTTAAATATCATTTGTCATTAGGAAAACGCTAACTAAAAATACCGTGAAATATAATAACATACCTATTTGAATGGGCAAAATCCAAAAACCCAACAAAACAATTGCTAGGGAGGATTCAGAGCAACAGTATCTCTATTCATTGTTGGTGAGAATGCGAAATGTTACAGTCACTTTGGAAGACAGTTTGGTAGCTTTTACAAAACTAAACCTAGTCTTACCATGTGCTCAAGAAATCACACTCCAAGGTATTTACCCAAATGAGTTGAAAACTTACATCCCCACAAAAACCTGTACCTGAATGTTTATAGTAGCTTTATCCATAATCACCAAAAACAGGAAACAATTAAGATGCCCTTCGATAGGTAAATGGATAAATGAAATGTGGTCTATTTATAAAATATAGTATTATTCAGCAATAAGAAGGCATGAGCTATCAAACCATAGAAAGACATAAATGAATCTTAAATATTGAAAAGTGAAATAAGCAAGACTACATACTGTATGATTCCATTTATATGGCATTCATAAAAAGTAAAACTCTAGAGACAGTAAACCGATCAGTGGTTGCCATAGGTTCAGGGTTGGGAAAGTTCTGGAGGATTGGACAGGCAAAGCACAGGGAATTTTTCAGGGTGATTAATCTATTTTATGTGACTCTTTAATGATGGATATTTATACTATGCATTTGTCAAAACTATTAAAACCTTACAGCACAAAGAATAAGCCTTAAATATGAAAATATTTAGGAAGTTGAGGATCTCAGGATAGAATACAGACTGAACCAAAAATCTAACTATAGTACAAACATATGAAACACTCTAAAGAAGGCCAGGGGGAAAAGATGCTAACCAAATTAACTTTGAAAATGAGTAGTTTCTGTAAGACTAAAGGCAAAAGGAACTATATATAAACACTGTATTCTAGTTGATATAGTTGTTTCCAAGGGAGGTATGAATAAACAATTCTGAAATCACTATACATTTATACTAGAATTAAACAATTAAGCAAATGAATGATGCATGATGGGAGCTGGGTTTCTCATTGTTGGAGTTCAAGGTTACAACAAAGCAAGGGGAGAAAGCTAGAATGATCTATGTGATAATAGATTAGAGTTGGAAATATCAGTTTACTTTAATATAGATACAGATGCATACATATTGAAATATTTATAGATATATGTATATACACCAGTTAATATATATAAACATATTTCTTTGCTCTGTCAGCTGAGAGGGCCTACAAACAATGGCACCCCAGTAGCAATAAACATACTTAGTACCCAGATCTTTGTTTCTAATACCACTCTCTAATAAAAGGAACTAATGCTCCTTGGAAAAATGGCTGATTCTTGGGCTGGGGCAGAGAACATACAAGATGAACATGGAGCATCCTGTAATGCCAGAAAGTAGAGGAATGCTCTGGAAAAGAACCTACAATGATGAAGTTATGTCAAGGAACATAGGGGCCAATTTAAAGAGCTCTCAATTGCCAAATTTGGAACAATTTGGGAAACAAACAAAGTGACATTAGTTTATAACTCAAAGTTTAAAATAAATACTTGAGTCTATACTGATATAAATAAGTAATTGAATAAATAAATTAGTAAATATGTAAATCTCCCTTGCAGAAGAATTCTACGTAATTTATGTAGATAATCCACTCTCAAGGAGGTGGAGCATAACTCTCTAGTACTTAAGTTGGTACTGCACAAAGGCAAATTCCTTCCAAAGAGCACAGGGAGAAAAAAGTAACTTGACAGTGGAAAAACCTGTACGTACTACCTCAGCCTTGGTAATAAACATCAACATCAACAGTCATAAATCATGTTGATGGGGTATATCCTTGATGTGATGCAATGAGATTTGTACTTAAACCTCTGTTGTCTTCCTCCCCAAACACCATAATCCAAGTCTAATCATGAAAAACATATCAGAAGAATCCCGATTGAGAGATAATCTACAGAATATCTGAACAGTACTCATCAAAACTGTCAAGGTCATCAAAAACAAGAAAAGTCTGAGAAACTATCAAAGCCAAGTGGAGCCTAAGGAGACATCACAACAAAATGTAGTGTGATATCCTAGATGGGATCGTATGGGAACATAACTAGGTAGAAAACAAGGAAATCTGAATAAAGTATAGACTTTAGTTTATAATAATGTACAAATATTGTGTCACCAATTGGGACAAATATACCATACTAATGTAAGATGTTAATAATAGAGGAAACTGGAAATGGGGTATATTGGAACTCTGTCTTCACAACTTTTCTGTAAATCAAGAACAATTCTGAAATAAAGAGTTTATTTAAAAAAAATGCATGGGCCTAACAAGCACGTATTTCTTAAACTTTTGTGTTGGTTCCACATTTAACTAAAAATGTAGTCACTTCACAAAGACAGATAATCCAATGTCATACCACAATTGCATCCAAAGTCAAGTCCAAGATGTCAGAGCATACTTCTTTGTGTGTGGCAAATTGTGCATGAATAAGAGCTTTCCAGTCTGGGCGATGCTGCAATCTGCAAAGTGGTTAGAAACACAATTTCTTGAATCAGATCACTCATTGTGGATACCAGATTCACCATTTATTAATTCCTTGACTTTGGAGTAGATTAAGGATGGAGGATTGTTTTGCAGGACTTGCCATAGGACATGAACTATCACAGTTCCTATTTTATATGCTAATTTCTTGTCAATACAACTCCTTTCAAGGTTGAGTAGAACTTGGGGCAGTTTGCATTTGGTCCACCCCAGAGGCTTTGTTGAATCACAATTCCTATATCTATAGTTTATTCTGGAGATTATTTTTGTTAGCAATAGGCTTTGATGTTCTTGGCCTACCTAACTCCCAATCAAGAACTCAGCTTAATGTCTTCAGTCTTGTGTTTGAAGAAAGTGAAAAGCAGAGTAGCCTAGGATGGGTAGTGACATTCCCTTTCTTACTTCAAAGCTGGATCCCTTTAGATGACTCCTTCAAACTTTGGCAATTTTCAAGGCTTTTAAACAGGGAATATGCCACAAAGGAAGATTGAGAGGGATATAGTAGACAGAACAGTTAATATTGGTTACTCGCAAATTATTGACTCAATTACTGCATTCAAGAGGAAGTAAGGTTCTAAAGAACAAGGCCGGCTTCAAAGTATCACCTCCGTTACCGGGGATACACACTGCCACATCTGAAAAACACTATCAAAAATAAATACAAATGATGCTCTTACCAAAAGATGTTGGAATTAATGCTAAGCAGGCAAAAGCAGGAGATATCCACTACTATTCCTTTGCCTTGTTATCTAAAGTTTTATTCAATAAAATATGAAATCCAAGCCTTGGCTTCTTCATGGCCATTCTTTTGGGAAGTAGGTACTGAAAGGTCACCTGCTTCTGTTCACTCTGCTTGAGTTTATGCTACCACCATACATCTCAAAATAATCATTTGTTCACATTACTCCACTGATTCCCAGGAACAATATGAGAACTCATTAGGTTACAGCTGTGAATCACATGGAGCACTTATGAGGGTAGTCATTTAAATGTAATTTACATTGTTATTCTTATTGAATAATTTTTGGTGTGACCTGTGTTCTGAAAATTTCCACTCGTTCCTCTTTATAGTTAATGACGAAACATCATTCAAGTGGCAATTGAAAAAAGATTTACAGCAGATGTTAAACTAAATAAGCTATAAGACTGATTTTCTGGAGTGACTGTTAGGAAAAAAAGAACAATGAAAATAATTCTAACATGGAACAAAAAAGCATTGATATAAATTTATAAAAGAAATAATTTTTCAATAAAAATTGTAAAGTAGAAACATGTATATTTTCACACATAGCTCAGAGATCACATAAATGCCAAAGAAGTGACAGTTGCTGAAATAAATGTGTTTTTTATGAAAAGCAAAGTAGTAAAACAAGCAAAATAGATGCATAAAATGGGTAAATTTTCAGTGTATTAGTTATTGTTGCCTCAGGGCAGCTGTAAATTACAAACTTGTTTTTAACTTTTTTTGGTATTCATGAATATATTCTGGATGTGTTCTTTCTTCTACAACCCTTGTGATTTGACCCTTTGCTGATTTATAATCTTCTTTAAAGTTTATAAATCAAAGAGTATCAGATATTTGGATGAAAAAGTTCGTGTAAAAACTAAAGTGTGATGGTGGATATGATACTAACTTTTGGAAAGAACATTGTTAAAAAGTCAAACAAACTATAGGATTTTATTTCAATTCTCCTTATCACAAAATGCTTTTTTAAGCAAATATAAATCATTATTATGCTTTTTTTTTTGAAAAATGGACAATGCTACATACAATGACTATGAAAGGTTTAAATGACAAAGTCTTACTCATGTAGCCATACTCCTTCATAGGCCAAGGTGACTAACTCTGCAGTGGAAACATTTGTGATGAGATATAGAGAACAACTAAATTAAAACACATAGATACAGAGAACAGATTGGTGGCTACCAGAGGGGAAGGGGAGAGGGGAAAAGAGGGGAAATTTGTATGGTGATGGACGGAAACTAGACTTTTGGTGATGAACATGATGTAGTCTATACAGAAATTGAAATATAATGATGTACACCTGAAATATATAGAATATTATAAACCACTATTACCTCAATAAAAATAAATAAGTGAATAAAATTAAAAAATGCTTTTATGCAGGGCAATGAATCCTTCAGATAGAAGAGTCGTTTTATTGTTTTACATGGAAACTGAAACATTTCACACCAGCCCCTAGAGCTACGGAGAACAGAGTGAAGAAAATGCACCTCTGAATGGAGTTACCCTCAGAAGACTACGTACCCTAAAGTTCTTAGCTGGCATCATTCATACAAGTGCAATTAGGAATTGAAACAAAAATAGCAAGCGCTATTAAAAATGTTTAATTCTCTATCTTTCAGGCAGAAAATCAGTACCTAGGACTGAACTGCAAGTAACTATCAAAGGTACAGATTCTAAGTGAGTAGTAAATTAAAGTTAATTCTACAATTAATACATCATTTCCCACTCCCACCCAGGCTTATTGAGGTATGACTGATGAAAATTATATATATGTCAGGTGTATTGATAAACGTATATACTGTCAAAAGATTACCAAAATCAAGCTAATTAACACATCCATCACCTCACATAGTTCCTTTGTGTGTGTGTATAGGGAGAACACTTGAGATCTACTCTCATAGCAAAGTTCAAGATACAATATATTATTATTGACTGTAGTCACCAAGTTATACATTATGTTTCCAAAACTTATTCATCTTATAACTGAAGTTTATATCCTTTGATCAATATCTCCCTTTTCCCCCATCTCCTAGCCTTTGGTAACCACCATTCTACTCTCTGTTACTATAAGTTCAACTTTTTTCTTAGATTCCCTATATAAGTGAGATCATGCAGTATTTGTCTTTCTGTGTCTGGCTTATTTCATTTAACCTCCAGATTTATTTACATTGTCACAAATGGCAGGATTTCATTCTTTTCTAAGGCTGAACAATATCCCATTATGTGAGGAAGGAGGGATTGATAGACAGATGGATAGATGGATGGATTGATAGATAGGTAGATAGATGTCAGATTTTCTTTATCCACTCATCTGTTGACAGATACTCAGATTGTTTCCATAGCTTGGCTACTGTGAATAATACTGCAATGAGTGTAGAAGTGCAGATAACTCTTAGAGATACTGATTTCATTTCCTTAAGATATATAACCAGAAGCTGGGTTGCTGGATCATATCATAGTTCTATTTTTAATTTTTTGAGGAACCTCCATACTATTTTCCCTAACGGCTATACCAATTTACATTCCAACCAAGAGTGTATAAGTGTTCCCTTTTCTCCACATTCTTACCAATGCTTACGTTTTGACTTTTGGCTGATAGCTACCATAACAGATGTGAAATAATATCTCATTGTGGTTTTGATTTGCATTTCCCTAATGGTTAGTGATGCTGACATTTTTTCATATACTGGTTGGCCATTTCCATGTCTAACTTTAGAAAAATCTCTATTCAGGACATTTGCCGCTTTTTAAATTATTTGCATTTTTTGCTTTTGATTTGTATGAGTTCTTTATATATTTTAGATATTAAACCCTTATCAGATATATGGTTTGCAAATATTCTTTCACATTCTGTAGGTTGCCTTTTCATTTTGTTGATTATTTCCTTTCCTATGCAGACACTTTTTAGTTTGATATAGTCCCACTGGTTTAATTTTGCTTTTGCTGCCTTTGCTTTTGGTGTCAAATCCAAAAGATCATTGCCAAGACCAATACCAAGGAGAATTTTCAGTTTGTTTTCGTCTAGGAGTTTAGAGTTTCAGGTTTTACATTCAAGTCTTTGGTCTATTTTGAGTTGACTTTTGTATATAGAGTAAAATAAAGGTCCAATTTCATTCTTTTGCAAGTGGCTATCCAGTTTTCCCAGTGTTGTTTATTGAAAAGACTATTCTTTCCCCATTGTGTATTCCTGGCCTCTTTGTTGAAAAATAGTTAAATGTATATATGAGGTTTATTTCTGGGCTTTTGATTCTGTTCCATTAGTCTATGTGTCTGTTTTTATGACAATGCCATACTGTTATGATTACTATAGTTTTATAATATAGTTTGAAATTAGGAGGTGTGATGCGCTCAGTTTTGTTCATTTTGCTGAAGGTTGTTTTGGCTATTCTGGGTCTTTTGTGGTTCCATATGAATTTTAGAGCTGTGTTTTCTATTGCTCTGAAAAATGTCTTAGAATCTTGATAGGGATTACATTGAATAGGTAGATGGCTTTGGATATTATGGACATTTTAACAATATTAATTCTTCCAATCCATGAAGATGGGATATCTTTCCATTTATTTGTGTCTTCTTTAATTTCTTTAATCAATTGTTTATAGTTTTCAGTGTAGAGATCTTTCACCTCCTTGGCTGAATTTCTTCCTAAGTATTTTATTCTTTTTGAATATTGTAATGAAATTATTTTATTTCTTTTTTTGGATAATTTGTTGTTAGTGTATAGAAATGCAACTGGTTTTTATATGTTGATTTTGTATTCTGCAACTTTACTGAATTTGTTGATTAGATCTGACAGTTATTTGGTGTATTCTTTAGGATTTTCTATATATACAATCATGTCATCTGCATATTTTACTTCTTCCTCTCTAATTCTGATGCATTTTATTTATTTTTATTGCCTAAGTCCTCTGGCTAGGACTTCCAGTACTGTGTTGAATAGGAGTGGTGAGAGCAGTCCCCTCATCTTATTCCTGATCTTAGAGGCAAATCTTTCAACCATTCACTACTGAGTATGATGCTAGCTTTGGGTTTGTTACACATGGCCTTCATTATGTTGAGGTATGTTTGTTGTATAACTAATTTGCTGAGAGTTCTTATGAATGGATATTAAAATTTTGTTAAATACTTTTTCTGTATCGATTAAGATGATCATGTGATTTTTACCTTTTATTCTATTAATTGGATGTATCACATTTATTTATTTGCATATGTTGAACCATCTTTGCACTTCAGGGATGAATTCCACTTAATCATGGTATATGATCCTTTTAATGTGCTGCTGAATTTGGTTTGCTAATATTTTCTTGAGGATTTTGTAACCATGTTCATCATGGATATTTCCATGTAGCTTTGTTTTCTTGTAGTGTTATTATCTGGCTTTGGTATCAGGGTAATGCTGGCCTCAAAAAATGAGTTTGGGAGTGTTCCCTCCTCTTTTATTTTTTGGAAGAGTTTAAGAAGGATTAGTGTTGATTCTTCTTTAAGTGCTTGGTAAATTTCACCAATGAAGCCACCTGGTCCTGGGCTTTTCTTTGTTTGGAGGTTTTTTTTTTTTTTTTAAAGTTTCCATTTTTTTTTTTTTGCAATTTTTTTTTTTAAAGATTTTATTTTTCTCCTTTTTCTCCCCAAAGCCCCCCAGTACATAGTTGTATATTTCGTTGTGGGTCCTTCTAGCTGTGGCATGTGGGACGCTGCCTCAGCGTGGTTTGATGAGCAGTGCCATGTCCGTGCCCAGGATTCGAACCAACGAAACACTGGGCCGCCTGCAGCGGAGCGCACGAACTTAACCACTCGGCCACGGGGCCAGCCCTGTTTGGAGGTTTTTGATTTGATTCAATCTCCTTATTCATTATTGGTCTGTTCAGATTTTTTATTTCTTCCTGATTCAGTCTTTGTAGGTTGTATGTTTTTAGGATATTATCCACTTCTTTTAAGTTATCCTGTTTGTTGGCATATAGTTTTTCATAGTAGTCTCTTATGAGCCTTTATATTTCTGTGCTATCAGTTGTGACATCTCTTCTTTGTCAGACCCTAAAAATAGCAAACACCAATGAGATTTTCTACAAATAAATAAGCTTTACAATATATTTTGTACTTATTTCCCACACTGGGTGACATAGTAAGATTTTACTGGATTTACTGATTTATCATCTTTCATAGGGGCACTTCTGATCTTTTGCTCATGGAGTTAAGCATCCTTCACTGTTGCACAGTCATGATAAAAATCATTTGTTTCTCAAGCAAGATGGCAGAATGAGCTGTTCCCTTTGTCTCTGCCCCTTTTGAACTACAATTAAATGGGCATTCATTGACCAATGGAGGAAGCCCACACAGCACAACAGGACACCTGAGAGACACACCCAGCTATACATCTGTGGGTGGATTGACTGGCCCTCTGGGAAGTGGTAGAGATAAGTGAGCATCACTTGCCCTCTGCTGGTAGCCCTGTGCATGTGCACAAACACTTTCCAGCCTGACACAAGTGCCCCAAAAGTGGAAATGTGCCCCAAGACAACTGTATAAAGGGGTGCCAGCAGCCCCTAACCCACTCTTGATTGCTTTCCTGGTGGGAGGAGGGAGCCCACAGTGCCCCTGCAGCTCCAAGGAGTGGCCCTAGCTCTGTCCCAGCAAGGGAACCCTGACCAATAAGCGCAGGGGCCACCAGGACCCATAAGCAGAGATGGGAGCAGATCTATACACCAGGGAAAGTGCACTCCAGGCCCAAGTGAGTGCCCATAGTACTGCTTATCCCCAAAAGCAGGAATGTGCCCTGTGGCGACTGCCTGAAGAGGCAGCAGTAGCTCTTAGCCCACTGGTGATCACCTTCTCAGTGGGGGGAGAGAGTTCACCATGCCCCTGAGGCCCAGAGGAGTGGCCCTAGCTCAGTCCTGGTGAGGAAGCCCAGCCCACCAAGCATAGCTCACACAAGCACATGAACATTCCCCTGGCTGGTGCAAGTTCCCATAGTTCCCCCACAGCTTCCAGCAGACAGGGCCCAGAAACTTGGCTCCTGCTTGCCCCTAGTGGTAACAGATGGAATCTCTTACCTAATAATAGCACTAATGCCCTGACAGAAGATTAGTTCATCAAACACCATGAGAAATTCAGGCCAGAAGGAAAATGACAATTCTCCAGAAACCAACCCTGAAGGCACAGAAATTTATCACCTAAATGACAGACTTCAAAATAGCTGTCATAAAGAAACTCAATGATTTACAAGAAAATACAGAAAGACAGTCCAAGGAGCACAGGAATAAAATGAATATCTTCACCAAAGAGATTGAAACTATAAAAGAAAATCAAACAGAAATTCTGGATATGAACAACACAATTAATGAAATAAAACATAATCCAGAATCCTTAAGAAATAGAGCTGACATCAAGAAGGAAAAAACTAGTGATTTAGAGGAAAAAATATAGAAATTCTACATGTGGAGAGGAGATAGAACTAAGATTTTTTTAAAGTGAAGGAATTCTTTGAGACATATCTGACTCAATTAGGAAAAGCAACATAAGGATTATAGATATCCCAGAGGGAGAAGTGAAGGAGAAAGGAGCAGAGAGCTTGTTCAAAGAAATAATAGCTGAGAACTTCTCAAACCTGGGAAAGGATCCAGATTTACAGATTCATGAAGCTAATAGAATGACTAATTACTTCAATACTAAAAGACCCTCTCCAAAGCATATAATAGTAAAGCTGGAAAAAGTTAGAGGCAAAGGAAAAATGGTAAGGGCAACAAGGCAGAATAAAATAACCTACAAAGGAAAACCCATCAGGCTTTCCATGGATTTCTTGGCAGAAACCCAACAGGTTAGGAGAGAATGGAATGATATGTTAAAAATACTGAAAGAGAAAAACTTCCAACCAAGAATACTCTAGTGAAACTTTCCTTCAGAAACAATGAATAAATAAAAGCTTTCCCAGATAAACAAAAGTTGAAGGAGTTCATTACCATTAGACCTCCCCCACAAGAAATAATTAATGATGATCTCACATTGAAAACAAAAAGGTGAGGGTCTACAAAGCTTTGAGCAAGGAGATCAACAGACATAATCAGAAAACTACAGCTCTCTATCAGAACAGGGAGGCAAATACTCAATTATAACTTAAATGATAAAGGGAAAGAAAACATCAAAAGTAACAATAAACACTTCAACTTAGTCACAAACTCACAACATTAAAACCAGAAGAATTCATAACAGAAATAACTCAGAAGGGGAGAGGAATGGGATGGAACCTGCTTGGGTTAATGAAGATACGAAGCTATGAGAAAATGGACTATTTCATCTATGAGATCTTGTATACAAACCTCATGGTAACTGCTAAACAAGAAATCAGAGCAAAGCCATAATTAACAAAAAGAGAGAAACCTCCTCAGAAACCACTAACGTGAAATGGCACTCAGAAATACAAAGGAAGAGAAACAATGGAAACATAGAACAAGAAAACAAGAGATAAAACTTGGCAGTCTTAAGCCCTCATCTATCAATAATCAGTATAAATGTAAATGGATTGAATTCTCCAATCCAAAGACACAGTTAGCTGGAAGGATTAAAAAACAAGACCCAAAAATATGCTGCCTCCAGGAAACACATCTCAACTCTAAAGACAAACATAGGCTCAGAATGAAGGGATGGAAAACAATATTCCAAGTTAATGGCAAATGAAAGAAAGCAATGTTGACATAATTATATCAGACAAAGCAGACTTCAAGTTAAAAAAGACAATGAGAGACAAATAAGGGCAATATATAATAATAAAGGGACATTCCACCAAGGGGACACAACACTTATTAATACATATGCACCTAACACAGGTGTCCAAAGTACATAAAGCAATTATTAACATACCTAAAGGGAGAAAGTAACAGCAACACAATAATAGTAGGGGACCTCAACACCCCACTTACCTCACTGGACAGATCATCCAGACAAAAAAGTCAACAAGGAAATAGTAGATTTAAATGAAAAACTTGATCAGTGGACTTATTAGATATATAGAGTACATTCCATCCAAAAACAGCAGAATACACATTCTTCTCAAGTGCATATGGATCATTCTTAAAGATAGACCTTAGGTTGGGAAACAAGGCAGGCGTCAATAAATTTAAGAAGTTTGAAGTCATCTCAACCATCTTTTCTGACCACAATGCTATGAAACTATAAATCAACTACAAGAAAAAAAATAGGAAAAGTCAGAAATATGTGGAGACTAAACAACATGCTCCTGAACAACCATTGGATCAATGAAGAAATCAAAGGAAAATTAAAAAATACCTGGAGACAAACAAACATGAAAATATAACATACCAACTCTTATGGGATGCAGCAAAAGCAGTCATAAAAGGGAAACGCATAGCAATGCAGGCCCACATCAATAAAGAGGAAAAATCTCAAATAAGTAATCTTAAACTACACCTAACAGATTTAGAAAAAGAAGAACAAACAAAGCCAAATGTCAGCAGAAGAAGGGAAATACTAAAAATCAGAGCAGAAATAAATGAAATAGAGACTTAAAAAACAGTAGAAAGGTTTAATGAAACTAAGCTGGCTGTTTGAGAAGAGAAGCAAAATGGACAAACTCTTAGCCAGACTCACCAAGAGAAATAAGAGACAAGGCTCAAATAAATAAGATTAGAAATGAAACAGGAGAAATTACAACAGCTACTGCAGACATACGAAGGTTAATAAGAGAATACTATGAAAAACATTATGCCCATAAGTTGGATAACCTAGAAGAATTGGATAAATTCATAGACTCATATAACCTCCCAAAACTGAATCAAGAAGAAATAGAGAATCTGAATAGACCAATCAAAAGTAAAGAGAGTGAAACAGTAATCAAAAGCCTCCTAGAAAATAAAAGTCCAGGATCTGATAGCTTCTCTGGAGAATTCTAGCAAATGTTCGAAGAAGATTTAATACCTATACTTCTCAAACTATTACAAAAAATTGAAGATAGAACAACTTAATTCATTCTATGAGGCCGACATAACCCTGATACCAAAACCAGACAAGGACAACACAGAGAAGGAAAATTACAGGCTAATATGGCTGATGAACATAGATACAAAAATCCTCAACAAAATATTGACAAGTGAATACAGCAATACATTGAAAGGATCATACACCATTATCAGTGGGATTTATTCCAGGGAAACAGGGATGGTACATCTGCAAATCAATCAATGTGATACACTGCAATAACAAAATGAAGAAGAATCACATGATCATCTCAATAGATGCAGAGAAAGCATTCGACAAGATCCAAAATCAACTTACGATAAAAATTCTCAATAAAATAGGTATTGAAGGAAAGTACCTCAACATAATAAAGGCTATATATGACAAACCCACAGACAACATCATACTTAATGGTGAAAAACTGAAAGCCATCCCTCTGAGAACAGGAAGAAGACAAGGGTGTCCACTCTTGCCATTGCTATTAAACAGTACTGGAGGTTTTGGCCAGAACAATTAGGCAAGAATAAGAAATATAAGGAATCCAATTTGGAAAGGAAGATGTGAAACTCTCACTGTTTGCAGATGACATGATTCTATTTATAGAAAACCCTAAAGAATCCGTCAGAAAACTGTTAGAAATAATCAACAACTACAGCAAAGTAGCAGGGTACAAAATCAATTTAAAAAAATCAGTTGCATTTCTATACACCAACAATGAACTGGCAGAAAGAGAAATCAAAAATACAATCCCATTCACAACCACAACAAAAAGAATAAAATATCTAAGAATAAACTTACCCAAAGAAGAGAAAGACCGCTATACTGTAAGCTATAAGACATTATTGAAAGAAATTGAAGAAGACATAAGTA
Source organism: Equus quagga (assembly GCF_021613505.1). NCBI lineage: Eukaryota > Metazoa > Chordata > Mammalia > Perissodactyla > Equidae > Equus > Equus quagga. The sequence continues at coordinate 58,570,672 of NC_060274.1, forward strand.
AAAGGAAAGATATTCCATGCTCATGGTTTGGAAGAATAAAAATAGTTAAAATATCCATACTACCTAAAGTAATCTACAGATTCAATGCAATCCCAATCAGAATCCCAGTCACATTCTTCATGGAAATAGAATAAAGAATCCTAAAATTTATACAGAACAACCAAAGACCTTGAATAGCCAAAGAAATTCTGAGAAATCATTAGGAAAATGCAAATCAAAACTACAATGAGCTATCACTGTACACTGGTCAGAATGGCTATAATTACTAAGACAAAAAACAAATGTTGGAGAAGATGTGGAGAAATGGGAACGTTCATACACTGCTGGTGGGAAAGCAAACTGGTGCAGCCACTCTGGAAAACAGTATAGAGATTTATCAAAAAATTAAAAATAGAAGTACCATATGATCCAGCTATCCCACTACCAGGTATTTATCCAAAGAACTTGAAATCAATGATCCAAAGAGATTTATGCATGCCTATGTTCATTGCAGCATTATTCACTACAGCCAAGATGTGGAAGCAACCCAAGTGCCCTTCTACGGATGAAAGGATAAAGAAGATGTGGTATATATTTATAATAGAATACTACTCAGCCATAAAAAAGACAAAATCATCCCATTTGCAACAACAGGGATGGACCTTGAGGGTATGATGATAAGCAAAATAAGCCAGACAGAGAAAGACAATACTGCATGATTTCACTCATATGTGGAAGATAAACAAATACATGGATAAAGAGAACAGATTAGTGGTTACCAGAGGGGAAGGGGTTGGGGGGTTGGGGTGTGGGCAAAAGGGATAAAGGGGCGGATATGTACAATGATGGACAAAAATTAGACTACTGGTGGTGAGCACGATGAAGTCTATTTGGAAAATGATAAATAAAAATGTACACCAATAAAGTTACTGGGGGAAAAAATTTTTTTCTCCTTGGCCATTACTTTTCAGAGCTTATGTCATACAGTCATCCTTTTTTTTCCCCCCAGTAATTTTATTGAGATCATAATGATTTACAATATTGTGTATTTTCCGACGTACGTTCTTATTTATCAGTTTCCAAATAGACTTCATCATGTTCACCATCATTAGTCTAATTTTTGTCCCGTGCCCCTCAATCCCTTTCACCCACCCCCCAACCCCCTTCCCCTCTGGTAAGTGCTAATCTGTTCTCTTTATCCATGTATTTGTTATCTTCCACATATGAGTGAAATCATGCAGTATTGTCTTTGCCAGTCTGGCTTATTTCACTTAAAATCACACCTTCAAGGTCCTCCCATGTTGTTGCAAATGGGATGATTTTGTCTTTTTTTATGTTTAAATGCCACTGATGAATTTTTTTTTTACTTAATATTTAGTACTGGATTTTTATTCGTTTACTTAGATTTGAGATAATGCTGACCTAAGCCACAATCACCAAACTCTCGTTATGTTAGTCGTCTCCTAACTGCTTTCTGACTCTGACCTTGATCCTTCTATTCCAACTTGTTTATAGCAGCCAGAGTGATCTTTGTAAGACATTAATCAGATAATCACTCCCCTGCTTAAAACCCTTCATTGGCTTCCTTTTCTTTTTCAGGGCCTACAAGGACAACATAAGATTTGGTCCTGCTGCTTACCTGCCCAACTGTTTTCACCCCTGTCACTCCCTCATTCACTATTCTCTATCACATTGGCTTTCTAACCGTCTTTCAAACAGGCCAACGCTGATGCCACCTCAGGTGCTTTACATTTGCTCTTCCTGTCATGTAATTCTCTTCACTGAAATTTTACTATGGCATTTTCTTTCTCATTATTCATGTTTCAACTTTGAGTTGGCTCTTCAAAGCAGCCTTCTTTACCCACCTTACTAAACCAGCACTCCTAGTCATTCTGTGCTATTCTCCCATTTTATCTTTTTAATAACATTTGCCAGTTCTAGAAAATATCCTAGTTAGTTGATGTAAGTCAAAAACAGAGGAGCATCTGACATCTTACCTTGCTTGCAACTTAACAAATTAGTCTGTCATGTCTATATAGTTGCTTACAGAAGACAGGAAACCGCTGGGTCAAAGACAAAGTACGTTAGTACTCACAGCAGTAGGCTTTGTGTCAATTACCTGAACTCCAGTTCCCTTAGGCTGACTCAAAGAGGGTTAGGTAAGATCTGAACATGGAGTGAGTTGTGTTATATGAAAGAAATTCTGGGCTTAGGAAGGTCAAAACTTTTACATTGGACTTTAAGCAAACCTCTTTGCTCCAAAGAAATACACTATGTACTTTAGCTCTCTCTCTCTCTTACAAAAATCACTCTGGCTGCTATAAACAAGTTGGAACAGAAGGATTAAGGTTAGAGTCAGAAAGCAGGAGAAGACCAACATAGGGAGAGTCTGGTGATTATGGCTTAGATCAGCATTATGTCAAATACGTATATATAAGAAATATATATATATTCCAAGGACGTACATGTTACATAATGCTCATGCTTTCTTATGCTTTGCCATCATGTGTATCCTACTTATTAATTTATTGCCTCTTGCCTCTAAATTTACACTTCAATATATGTTCTGTGATAATAGGTGGAATTCCTTTAAGTATTTCTCCTTTAACATGAGCATGACATTAAGCTCTCTCAGTAGAGAGTGCTGAAGGGAAATTGCAGGAGGAAAGAGTTCCAGCATTTTCCAGCTGTGTTAAAGGGTGAGAGTTTTAGCAGTGTGAGTGTGAGGACATCTGGAAGAACTCTGCTGTAGCCACTGGCCTGGAACGCGAGAGCCTCTGATTATCTTACATCCGCAGCTTGGAGATAAACTTTCTATGGCACACTTGACCCAGCAACTGTTGCCCTAAAGACTGCTTGCCCACATTAGCACCCTGATTCCTTCTGAAGGCCCCTGAGCAGCATGCCTGCAGCCTGGAGGGATCCCCCAGAGTTGCTATTCTCTCGGCAGTCCCTTATACAGCCTGCCTGTGCCCTACGGGATCCTCACTGAGTTTCTACTAGCACTGTATAGCTCTCCTACAGCCCAAAGTGTTCCCACACCTCTGAACACTTCTGCCACCAGTTACTGAATGCCTGTGCCTGGCCTGCATTCTACAGGGCTACCTCCTGCTTGCCCAATGGCTGCAGAGCAGCTCCAAGCTGTCTCTGCTATGAGGTCTGAGTCTCTCTCCATGTATACATACATATATATATATATGTATATATATAATGTAGTTATATAGTTTTTGTATATAGTTATATATTTATATTATAGTTATATATAATTACTGTATCAGAGTTTAACGATTCTTTTATTAAACTCCCCTGTAATCTACTGTGTGTTTCTCTCATGAGTAGATCCAGATGGATACAATGCAATTAAGCAATTCATATTGTGAACATGTATGTTGTCTCCAATTTTTCATTATTATTAAGAAAACAGCACAGAACATCTCTGATCATAAATCTTTGCATGAGTCTGTGATTTTTCCTTAGAGAAAATTCCAAGAAGAGGAATTACTACTTTGAAAATTATGCACATTTTTAAGACTTTTGATATATTTTGCCAAAACATCCTCCAGAAAGGATGTAATAAAATACACTTCTCCTACAAAAGTGTAGAATGCCTAAGTACCATTACCTCATAATAAGCATGGTTTATAAAAAGAGAAAAAGAAATGTACTGAATGCCCAGCAGCATCCCCCTAGCCTACAAAATATCTAGCAAAGGTGAGCAAATCCATTGATCACAGCTTGCATTGGACTCTCAAAAGTTATGACTTTGAGAAATAAAAACATTAGTGACTGGGAAATTATCTCTAGGTCTCGCTTGACTTGTAAAACCTCCACACCGCAGTTCACTTCCCACTTTCACTTCCACCAGAAACCGGAACCTCTTCACATCTCACCTCTTCATTCATTAAAAACCTCAAAGGAACTCCAAAGGCTGACAGCTATGCCAAAGTGTGAGTTTAAAAAGTTTATGTCTTCTTAATCATTACTTTCTCTTTTCCTGAAAGCAAAATTTGGATTTCCAAACATATTGCAGTAAGTTAAAAATTTTAAAAAGGAAAACTTTTTTTACTAATGAAGTATTAGACTTCTTTATTTCTTTAGGGGAGCCTGTTAAATTCTGAGAATGAGGGACATTTGGTTTGCCACAGAAACTGAAAGTCTGAAATTCCTGACTGTTGATCTGGAAGATGTGGGTTATGAGAGGTATGAGGTTTAAATCAGTAGAAATCTCTTTAAAGTAATAATAATAGCCCAGTGAATTATATTTGTACAGACAATGGATCATATTTTCACAAGCTGGTAGGAAAATTTAAAATTTAACTAGGAAAGTCAATGAGTCGAGATGACTATAGACTTGGAAATCAATTTAGTAAACTCCCAGTAAACCTGATAAATACTTAGAGCTTCTGGCCCTTTCTCAGTCATTAACTAGTTAAGTCCAGAAACATATTTATATATGTGTGTGTATATATATATGTGTGTGTGTGTGTGCACATATATGTATATGAGTGTGTATATATATATAAGTATATGTGTACATATACACATATATGTATTTTTCAGAACCACCTATATTTAAAAGGAAATTAGAAAGAGGTAAATGTTTATAGTCCAAGTTCTAGGGCACTTCACTGTTCCTAAATATCTGCTGTTTACCCCAACATCTGGTTTCTGGACCTTAACTCTTTTGACATTCAGCAAGCGTGGCAATCTTCATTTATTCTAGATATATCGACTACTTTGCCCAGGTACATGGACTCCCATAAGTCATGCATAGTGACTTGATAACTAGGCTTAAGTCTGCTCAATGACTCCCTCTTTGTTGCAAATATTTGCTGGCATAATACTAAATGATCACCCATATGAACATTAAAAAAAAAAAGGGATAAATCTTCGGGCAGTTGATCTGGCCACAGATGTACAGATGTAACCTTCATTCTTTGTAATGAGATAATAGTTTTACCACATTCTTGCCAATTAAAGTATGAAGATTAGTGGCTTAATGCTTTCAAAAGCTTTTTGGTGTCTCTAGAATAAGATCCTATAAAAAAGCATGGGGTCATTACGCCTCCACTGTGGTGCTTCAGAACTGCACAAATGAGACGAAAAAGCTAGTACCCGATTCCATCCCATCAGTCTCATGGATCTACTATAAAGTCCTGGTCAGAGCATCAGCACCATCCTATTAATAGACATGAAAAACCAAGGAAAGAGAGGACATTCCTTTGAACTTGAACTCCTCATTGACAGGAAATAAAAAGAGTAGTGTTTTCTTTGAGAAGTCCCTTCACTCAGCAACCCCAAAGCTGTGGCAGCTTCAAAGAGTCTTCCTGCAGAGTGACAGACTCCCTTCTGAGGAAGAAAGATGGGAATGAAAGCCCTCTGGATCTCAGCATCACAGGGTCCTGCACATGGCAGCATTTCAAAGTTTCTCTTATTCCCTTCAGAGGGACAATGTCACTTTAGTGAAATGCGACTAGGTAGAAAAGTAAAGCTTTTTGTCTCCTACTCAGCACCTCTAAAGCCCTGTCATCCCCCCTCTTTGCTGGGAAGGTAAAAATGTTCAATCAAGTTTTGGGGGCTCAAGTGTTCAGAATTCACAATTTGAAATGACATTTTTAGAACTGTGATAGGCTGAATAATGTCCCCATAGATGTCCACATCCTGATTCCTGGAACTTATGATTATGCCACCCTCCATAGTAAAAGTGAATTTGCAGATGTGATTAAGTTAAGGACCTTGAGGTGGGAACATTATCCTATTTTATTCAGGTGGGCCAAATTAATAAAAAATTATCAAAGTCAAAAAAAGGAACACCATGGAACCATGGTCAAATTTGACCATGGACCATGGTTGGAACGAAGTTTTGAAGATGGAGAAGGGGGCCTCTGGAAGCTGGAAAAGGAGGCAAGGAAGAAGATTCTCCTCTGAAGTCTCCAGAAAGAAGGCAGCCAAGCCTCCTTGATTTCATACCTCTGAACTTTAGAACTATGAGAATGCAATTTGTGTTGGTACATACCACTAAGTTTGTGGTAATTTGTTACAGTAGCCATAGGACACTAACACAAGAACCAATCGCCATGTGATGTTGTAATGAAGCATAATGCTGTAATGAACCAAGCACCTGCAATGAATTTAGGTTTGTGACTGTTTAGGGATCTCATGAGGATGATATCCATGACAAAATAAGAGTGACACTACAATCTCCATGGACACAGGAAGGAAATAGCTTCCATGACTGCCAGGAGCTAAATGGTGGTCTGGGGTAGAGATCAGAGCAGTCATCTTAAAAATCTAAAAATGTCATCCTAAAATCTATCCTCTTATTATGTCCTATTCCCACTTGAAAAGTCTTTGGCTTAATAGATTACTTTTAAAATACAGATATGGCATTAAAACACACTAATAATTTGTTTCCAGTCTATTTCTTGAGTTTCATCTGATACTATGGACCTGGGAAAAGCAATGATAGCACAGTGAAATGGTTTGGAGTGGGAGAGCTGGAGTTATCCTTGCTGAACTTAAGTCCTGACTTTATTTTTGTGTCCTAAGCACACAACTTATCATCTACAAGACTCAGTTGGCTCATCTGTAAATTGGAGATAATCCCACTACGACGTTTCTAGCAGGAATAGAGGAAATAATACCTATAATATGCTTAGCCAAGTGCCTCATCTAGAATACAGAAAAGTCTCAATAAATATCATTCATCTTTCCCACCCTGATTCTTCACATAAGGGTACTACTCTTATCATCTCACATATAGATCTTATTATCTCAATTATATATATCACCCATTTCCAAGGAATTACCACCCGGAATCCTCAGGAACCAGCCTGATTTTGAGAATCCTCTCGACACAACCAATAGCCACTAGCAGCTGATCAACACTGGCAGAGGAATTAGAACCTACTTGTGCTATCTAAACTTGATGGCACTAAGATTACTTGTGATTCTTTAGAACAAAGTAGCAACTACATTAAATGGAACAGGGTCACACCATTGTAGACATGATGCTATAGTTTATCTTCTGAAATTTTATTTGAAAATATAGTAAATGCACACATACAACACAATCAGTGTGTTGTAATGAATTGAATTCTAACTATTATCCTTGAAAAAGAAGCACTTTCCCCCTTTCACTATCCCCATCTTCTCAAAGTCATGGTGAGAATATTTTAGGGAGAGTGGACTGATGTTGGAAGAAGAATGAAAACTCTAAGCTTATAGCACAATTATATCTCATATACAGAACATGTATCTCACTATCATGTAGTGTCAGATGTGCAGTGTAAATAGTCATTTTGCGTCACAATCAAAAGAGTTGACTACATTTTCTTTTCAATGAGGTTTGACTTGACTTTGTTAGTATAGGCAACTTAGAATATGTTAAAGAGTAAATTAATCTTAATATACTATCTCACTTATTTTTATCATGGTAAAGAGTAAATTAATCTTAATATACTATCTCACTTATTTTTATCATCTGTCTTTACCTTTTTAATTATGGAAATATGTTGTTAAACAATAGAGACAAACTGAAAAAAAGGATTAAATGCTTTTATTTAAGGTACATTTACTGATAATTCATATACATTTAACACTTCAAGTGAAAGAGCAAATTGTGCTAGTGACTAAATATAACGGAAACAGACCAAAATAATCTGTTCCCTTTGTTCCTCTGACTGAAGCTCAGTTGTCCCTCTTGTGCTCCTGATGGTTGGCTATCAATCAGTTGAGTCATGTGCCTCTTCCATACACATGGATGTTAATCTCACAACAAACTGGATGTGGAAACCTAGAAAATCTGAGGTTTCAAACTGAGCAGCCAGAAAAACTATAAAAATCCATTTTGTTTTTAGTGATTTTGCATTTGAAGACCACTACCTACTATTTTGGGTACAGAAAATTATTGCAAATTAAATTCTGCACCTTCAACTTTGACTTTTATAATGCAACAGAAATATTTTAGAGATTACGATGATTGTTGAATTATCTGTCTTTAGGTACAACTTGATAAGCATTTTATTAATCTGTCCAAACTTTATAGCCAACATCCAAAGCAGCATTTTAACAAAGACACTTGATGAGCAAGTTGTTTTGTTTTGTTTTGGTTTAAGAAATCTTAAGAAATCCTAATGTCTTTCAAGTGAGTATTAGTATGATTTAAGAAATCAGTTTTCTATAAAATAATAATTCATTTGGCTTTATATTTGCACAAAGCAGTAGGTCTGCGTGCCTGTACAAACACTAATGGTGTTAAAAAAGATATACAACAGACAGAAGGCTGAAATGAATCTGGACAGTTTATAAGCTTTAATGATTTGATTTTGAAGTATTTAAATTGCTGAATATACCAAAGAATATATCAAGAAATAAGAAGACTGGGAACAGAAAAATCAAGAATCAAATACTTCTAAGATGCAAAACAAAATTTCTTTGCTTTTCTCAAAATTTTAAGTATCACTGTGAAATTTTTCAAAATCAATTAATTCACAGCTATATGGTAGTAAATTGTTTATAGGTAGGTAGTTGTGTGAGGTACAAAACAAATAATATAAATATACAAATACTATTCTACAAAAAAATTGTAATTTGTTATAATTGTACTTATTTAGGAGTAAATATTATTCTCTAGAATGTCTGAATGTGGCCCCAAATGTAATTTTATAGATAATTGAACCACATGATATTGCCATTTTTGAACATTTTTATTTTCCGGAAGTGACAATTTCATATGGTTCAATCTAATTTTTTTTTAACGGAAAATACTTCTAAATGCAAGCCTTAAATTAAATTATACTAAGTAGTTGGCAGATTGGAGTTAAGCTGTCTAGAGAAATACTCTAGTTTTCATAGGAATGTTTATATCAGCATGAATGTTTAAAGGGAAAGAATATCTTTTAGGTTTTCAGGAAGTAATTGAACACCGTGAGGAAATTAGTCGGAAGTTTGGTTGCTCTACAGCCTGGACTACAATATTCTTGTGAAATATATTTAGTACAAACAAGGCATTATCTAAAAACGAAATTTTTAATTAAGAAAAGTTAGACAGTACATGTATAAACATTTCATACTCATCCCAAAACGTCACAATCCTCCAATTATTGTCATTCATTTTTAATTATATCTTAATATGTAGTATTTATATAAGAAATAATAGAAAGCATTTTTAAAGTTTAAAGCATAAGACAATGTTACAGCTGCGCTTTAACAGGCACAGCTTTGTTTTTTTCACTAAAATGTATTCCCAAGAAAGTAGTTTTAAAGAAGAGATAATCAAATCTATAAAAAAGAAAAATTTTTTTCATTGAGCTTCAAAAATCTTGGGCAGTACCGAGTCAAACTTTTTCCTATTGTAATTCATAATGCCCCTTCTGCTCATGACTCCTTTTATAATGCAAAAGAGAAGGGAAAACATCCTAAATTTCAGAAAGTAAAAAGAAATATGCAAAATGAGAGCAGACTCAGGAATCTCAAGTCTGGAAGTCAGATACAGGCATCATTAGGTCGGAGTTGATGTGGTCACCCCCTAGAGGTCATAGAAAACCACTTCACCTGGGGAGCTCCTTGAGAAGAGCAAATGAAACCTTAAAAGCGTTTAACAGGAATAGCGACAAGAAGTAGGAAATAAAGACACCCTGAAGTCACAACCTCAGGGAGACGGTTGACAACAGTAATTGACCCAGCACTTTGGAACCTCTGGAGTCCCTATCTAATAATTATCTCTCTGCCTTCCCTTACCTTCACTTACCTACCTCCTCTCCATTCAATCTCTTTAATCCTAGAAGTGTGCTTCCAGTTTTATTCCCTGACTTCTTAATTTGTCTGAGTCTGCCTCTACGATTTGAGCTCCCCACACACACATTAATACCGAACTGATATTTTCTCTCCTTTTCTTTCTTCTTTACTGTGCCTGTGGCCATCGTCTTAAGGAACCACATTGTGAAACTCAAGGAGAATATTAAATATTTATTGTATGTTTTAGAATAACAGTTCATTTTCTTTTTATTATAAAATTTGGATAAAATATCACCTCTAGTTTATTTGTAGAATTTCTAATTAAATTAATTTGCCTTTCACTTTCATTCAACTATCATGATATAGTGTAATGGTACACAATAGACCTGCAATAGGAAAAGTCTCCCCTCTAGGAAGTATACTTAGCAAAATAAACCTTCTGTATAATTAAATCTCATGGCAAGAATGAGGTCCCAGAACCTTTGTCAGTTTTAAATACCTTTCTATATAATTTATCTGTGAAATTTTTATCTAATCTTTGGAATCACAGAAATAAATCAGGTAGAAAAAAATAGCTATAACCAATATTGTGCTCAATCTCTCAAATTTATTTTTCTTTTTGCACTAAAGGGACTTTCTCTCTATTCTTCATACAAACAGGTGACTTCAAACAGCAAGCACCAAAAAAGTCATTCAAGATTTTGCACATTTATACTACCAGCAAATCATTTAAGAAAGTTCACCGCCTAAAATTAGGCTATTATTTGGAAAAGCCTGTATTTAACAGTATTTCCTCCTTTGGCACTATCAAAAGCTCTTTTCAGAGGTAAATTACAATGCTTGGCTCACACAACAGACGTCAGCTGATTAGACTACCAAGTTAGGCTGCAAAATGATCTTATTAACTGAAAGTCATTGCAAGTAGCAACAGGGATTTATCATGGCAGAGAATGGACTCTAAATGGCTCAAAGTACACACTGAATCCGGGGAAAATGCCCCTTAGTATTGTATAATGGTGACGTGTGGTGGCTAGTGATACAATATTTACTTATTGTATCATGTTGTTCTGATAGGCATGCATATCCAAAGGGTGAATGGGATCAATTATTGAGTGCTAAAAAATTAAGATTCCAAGTATAAATCTTCTAGAAAATGGAATTTTCCCCCAATCTCAAAACACTTGGAAAAAGGCACTTTGTCATCATGATCAGAGTGAAGAACGCCAAAATACAAGCAACATTCAGCTTTTCTATCTAAACATATCGCATTCCAGCATATACGTTATGTGTGCTGTGTGTGCATAGTCCCGCACCTTGTCTTTGTTCCTTTACTGTCTGTATCTGGATCTGGGAGCTTCTTCCAACTGGTTCATAAAGAGCTATTTCACTCTTTGTAACGGCTCTGTAGCAGCCCACAGCATGGAATTTACATAATTTATTTAGCCTGCTATGTATTGTAGACATTGTGTTATTTCCATTATTATGATATTACATTATATGAGTTTATTAGTAACAACAATCCTAGATGTAGAACTTCTAAGTCTAAGGTTATGGTTCTGCTGATAGAATTTGTCAAAATGCCATCCAACAAAAAATGCATGAAAATATATTTCCCTAAACCTCACCAACAGTATAATCAAATGTTTAATAAGTATTTAGATAAAAATGTTGTCTCCTTGTTATTTTAATTTAAATTTTCCTTAAGAATGAATTGAACATCTTTTTATACAATGTCATTTTATGTCTATTCTTTTCTGTTTTATTCTTTTATGTCTATTCTTATGTCTATCCTACTTTTCTATTGGTTATTAGAATTTTTAAAAATTTTCTTATTAATCTTCCTTCTATATAAACAACTGAGCAACTGGTCTGAGACACACAATACAAAGTTCCCATGCTGTGGTTTGCCTTTTGACTCTGTTTCTCAGGTATATTTCAGCTGTATTGAAGCGTAATTTACATATAGCAAAATGGACACATTTTTGGTATACAATTTAAGTGTTGTACCATGTGGTGTAGAATGTTTCTGTCACCCAAACAGTGCTCTTATTTCCATTTTGCATTATTGCCTACTCATCTTCCCAAGCAACCATTAATCTGATTTCTATAGATTAGTTTTCTTGTTCTGAAGTGGGTATCTTGTATCTATAAGTGGATAGTATACACTCTTTTTACATGGCTTCTTTTGCTTAGCACACTGTTTTAAAGTCTGTTTATATCATATCTGTAGTGCATTCTGTTTTCTTCCTGAGTGGTATTGTATTGTGTGAATATACAAAATTTGTTTATCAAATCATCAATTGATGGACATTTGATTTGGGTTGTTTCCAGTTTTTGGCTAAAATAAATAAGTTTCTTTACGGGTCTTTATATGACCATTGTTTTTATGTTTTCATTTTTTCATATGATCATGTTTAACCTTACAAGAAAATACCGAATTGATTTCCAGAGTAGTTGGAATACTTTACTCTTCTGCCAGCAATGTATGAGAGTTCCAGTTGCCTGACATTTTGTCAATCCTTTACTTTTAGCCACTGAAGTGGAAGTATAGTGGTATCTCACTGTGGTTTTACTTTGAAATACCTGATGAATAGTGACGTTGAATATATTTTAATACATTTATTTGCCAGTAATTTATGAGGGTTTTGCTCAAAATATTCATGTTTTTTTTTCTACTGCACTCTTTATTTTATTGCGCTTTAAGAATTCTTTATATACTATGAATGCAAGCTTTATGTCAGCACACATACACACACAATTTTCACTCAGTTTGACATGCCTTTTTATTTCCCTAACACTTTAGTAAACACTAAATGTTAAATTGTTAATATTGATGAAATCTAATTAATCAATATTTTTCTTTATGTTCTATGCTTTGTGTCATATCCAAAAAAGTTTTGCATCCCCAAATTCTTGAAAAATTTCTCCTGTGTTTTGCTTTAGATTTTTTATAGTTTTAGATTTTACATTTATGTCTACAATCTCTTTCTAAATAATATTCATGTCATTGTGAGTTGGGGGAGATGTCTACTTTTGCCTATCAATTCTAATTGTTACAGCACCATTTGCTGCAAAGACTATTTTCCCTATTGAATTACCTTGGCACCTTTATTGAAAATAAATTTACCATGTATTTGTGAGTCTATTTCTAGGCTATTTCTTCAATTCCATTGATCTATATGTGAAGTCTTACACAAGTACTATGCTATCTTGATTACTGTAGCTTTATACCAAGCCTTGGAATAGTGTAAGTCTTCCTATTGTTTTTCTTTTTCAAATATGTTCTGGCTATTCTAGTGTATTCTAAAACATACATTTTTAGAATTAGCTTATCAATTTCTTTAAAAAAAGGAAAGATTTTGGATGAAATTACGTTGACTCTATAGGTCAATTTGAGAATGATAGACATCTTAATATTGAGATTGTCACTCAATAAGCATGATATATTTGTTTACTTATTTAGATCTCTTAAAATTAATCTCATTTGTATTCTATAATTTTCCGTGAACAGGTCTTGTACTTGCTTTGTTGCATTTATCTCTAATACTGTGTTTGAATGATATTATAACTGATATTTTTAAATTTTTCTTTTCCAGCTGTATGCTGATGACATATAGAAATAGAGTTGCTCCAGAACACCTTAGTTCTCATAGGTCTCTGGATTCCTGCAGCTTCCCCACCTACATGCTCATGCAGCTCCCAAATAAATATAATTTTACTTACTTCTTTCTAATCTATATAACTTTTATTTCCTTTTAATGACATATTGCACTGGCTAGGACCATAAGTACAATGTTGGATAAAAGTGGTAAGAGGTGACATCTGTGCTTTTTCTTTTATTTTGGAGGAAAAGTATTTAGTCTTTCAACATTAAGTGTAATTTAACTCTAGGTTTTTGATAATGTATTTTATCAACTTAAATAGAACTATATGCCTCTACTAAATGATATCTCCATCATTTACTAAATTTTTATATGTATGTGGACATATTTCTGTATTCAATTTATTGATTTTACTTTCTATTTGTGTACAATCACCTCATTTTAGTTACTCTGGCTTTTGTAATTAATGACTGTAATGAGTAGACTAATTCATTATTTCCCCTTCCTGACCCCAATTTTCTGACTTATCTTTTTAATATATGAACTTTATGATCAGCTTCTCTAGCTCTTTAGAAATTTTATTATTTTTATTGGGATGTTGGAATTTTAATAATTTATATATTAATTTGGATAATGTTCATTATTATGATAATGAGTCTTTCTTTCCAAAAGCATTTTTTTCCAAGTCATCTTTTGTGTTCTTCAATAGCATTTCAGTCCTGAGTAGAGACCTTGTCAGTTTATTGTTAGATTTTTTCCTATTTCTTTTATCTTTTTAAAAATGTTTCCTTGTGGGGCCGGCTATGTGGCCGAGTGGTTAAGTTCGTGCACTCTGCTGCTGCGGCCCAGGGTTCGGATCCTGGGCGCGGACATGGCACTGCTTGTCAGGCCACGTTGAGGTGGCATTCCATATCCTACAACTGGAAGGACCTGCAACTAAGATATACAACTATGTACTGGGTTTGGGGGGGGGTGGTGGTTGGGTATGTAAAGAAGGAAAAAAAAAAAAAAAAAGGTTGGCAACAGTTGTTAGCTCGGGTGCCAATCTTTAAAAAAAAAAATATATATTTTCTTGTAAGTAGGATTCTTTCTTCTATGGCATCTTCCTGAAGTGTCTGATTCCTTGATGGCCCAGTCTTTACTAGTTTGCTGAAGTCTAACGTTAAGCTATTTGATGTATAAACACCAAGAGGCACTCCACTGAATTCTCTGACATCAAAACATAGTCCAGATGTCATTTTCAACTTCTTAATTCAATGAAATCATTAATATGTCCCCTGATATAAACATTCTCCTTTGGGAGGCAAGATTGCTAAATCAGTACAGAGCAGAGTTATGAGGACAGAAGACAAAAATTTTGTGGTTGAGTAATTAGGTGACATGAGAAGGAGGCCACTTCCACTTCCATCTCTGAGTTCCAGGATATGTGTATTTTGGTCAATAGGTCAAAACTCATATTGTTCCTGTAGGACAGCACCCAGCTCCTCAGGAAATTGTCTTCCAGCCCACACTGTAAACCAGGCGTCAGTAAGCTATTTCTCATTTCTATAAGACAGATCTTCTAGATGTGAGGTTGTGATAAGACCAATGATTTACATGGGCAGAAGCATGTGGGACACTGATGGTTTCTAAGGCATTCGATAAATCCAGTAGTGATGGTGATGGCAGAAGCATTGCAAGCTGGGAACACCAATACAAACACGTGCATAGATGAAGTATATGTTCCAATGAGAACAAACCCTTCATCTCAACGAAGAAAGAAGTCCAAAGTATCCAATCTTCTACAAAGTAGTTGACAGCATTTACCTCTTGGAACAATGCCGTATTGTGGGCTCAGTTTTGTGTTCTGCTATTGGCAAGTTGGAAACTTGGCCACAGTAGAAGCCAGAGGATACATTGCCAAAGGTAGAGGCCCAGAAAACGTAATTATCAGGGGTTAATTCCTGTGACACAGAGAAAAACAGGATAAGACTGAATATGAAAGCAACCAGGCAAATAGTTGGCACAGGAATTTTCTTGTGATTACCTTCATGTATATTTCCACTTTTCCTCCCCACAAGACTTTCTTCCCCTCTACCACTGGACTTTACCTGCTTCTTATTTTTCTTAGTACTTCTAATGTTCCCCCTTATGCCTTTAAGTATACTTATATCCTATTGCTGATTTCATCGTTTATATTAATATCTTTTGGCCCATAGTTTTAAAAAGGGTGAAATAATCTGCATATTAACATTATTTCTACCTTTTTTGGGAGGTGAGGGTGGCACTTCTCTTCACAGAGTGTGTTGGCACTATCATTTTTACTTTTTTGTGATTTTTAATATTTATTTTCTGCTCTGAAACTGTAATTGCTTGGCTCTTCAATTGAATAGGTTTATTTTAGTCTTGGTCCTTCCGTTGAATAGGTTTGATGCCCATTTCAAGTCCTTTTACCACCTGTTTCTCCATGAATCTCTCGCTTGCCCTTGAATTCTTATGCTGAGGATGAAAGTTGAAGTTTCTCTAATCCATAGCTATGTATTTGAACACGATTTCTATCTGGTTCATGAAAACTTTTTTTATGAATGTTCTTCATTTGTTGTTTCTGTTATTCCTTTTGTCCTGTGCAGATTCCTTTTTGTTTATTATTTATCTTTTTAATAAAGTTCTTTCTGGCACAGTTAATTGCCGGGAGTTTATATTGAGTAGGACAGGCCACTGTTTCAGGCCAGCGGGGATTCTCTCTGGTTCACATAAGTGCCTCATGATATAGTTTTTGCTATTACTGAGGGTTTTTTAAATGCAAATTTTAGATTGCATTTTGGGAACAAAACTGGCTTTTTGCTGTTTACGAGATTATTTCTGAATTGCAAAAATTATCCCCCTCCTTCTCTCCATATTTTTGTACTTCCTGTCTTTCCTCATTCAATCTTGGCTGCCACAACCAAACAGAAAATGCAAGGACATTTTTTCTTGCATCTGGAGTGGAAACCTTAGTGAAGTGGGTTTTGTGTTTTTGTTCCAATCTTTATTTCTCCTTCAGTGGCAAAGTTCACCATACGCATTCTGCCTCTCCCTCTTCACAATTGTCTTCTCCCCTTCATCAAGATAGCGCCACTGTATTTCCTTTTTAGGCTCGCCTCTTTGATTCTCAGTGGGGTGAACCACAGTTCTATCTAAGGGCCAATACTCTCATTTCTCTTTCATAAGTGAAAGCAATTTGGAGTTTTGGGCTGCATGGTACTAGGCTATCAACTTTGGAGAATTCTGCACTGCCACTTTTTTCTAAGATTTATAGTCATGATGTCCTCTGTAGACATCTTCCCTTTCCCTTTTAGATCTCCACTAATTTAGAGGTCCTTCTCTGCTAGTCACAACAAATTATGAAAGGAGGAGCATTGACTTTAATCTGACATCCTAATGCTGCAACAATGCAATAATTGATACTCAATAAAATTCAATTTCATTTGGTTTACAAAACTTTCATAGATTTGTGCCCATTGTCAATTACAACAATGTTATAATATTTTCTTGTCATTTCTTCTTGCAAGAAAAAAAAATCATATGCTCTTAATCTAACTTTCTCAATTACTATGCAATTCTATAAAAACCAAAATGTAGAGAAAAGAAAGGAAAATTATTTTAGTCCTACTGTTGTTTCTTCATTAGTATACTAAAGTCTATTCATTTGTTACTTTTCTATTTACTTAAAAATTATTAAAAGCCCATTAAGTCATGTAACTATATTAGGGTCATGATGACTAACCTGATCACTTTTCGGAGTAAAAAAGACGTGAAAATAAATGCAATTCAATAAATGTTAAAGTAGGTGTGTATATAAAGATGCAGTGGGAGAACAAAGGCGGGAACAGCTAAACCATAGCTTTTATTCCTGTGTCAACTAGGAGATAAATTATAAAAATATAGCATTAAAAATTAGGACAAGCTATTAGATATTTCAACGTTAAAATTTGTTTGCTGATGGTCTGAAGCTCATTGGTAAAGAAGAGACTGTGAGGCTGATCTGAAGCTGCCCTGAGGAATATTGGAGCTACAACTACCTATTACTCTGTAAGAATTTAATGAGTGGTTGAATGTAGGTAATACTGGATAAACTAGAATATCAGAGATTTATAGAAAAAAACCTATTTAGATGCCTCTGAGGAGTGATGAATGGGAGTGCAAGATTTAAAAACTGAGTAATTTCTATGAATACCATCACCTATTAGTCTTTCTAGCTAAGAAATGGTTCCAAATGCCTGTATGCATAATTATATTCTATTCATCATTTCAGACTTTCTTTGAAATACAAAATTTTCTTTACTTTCTCCTTTCCGCACATTTCTGTGCTTATCTAGATGGTTTTTCACCAAAGAGGGCAGCAATCTTTGTTGACACTTCTACATTTTAAAGTCACAAACATTTGATGTTAAATAATAAATCTAAAGCAATGGAAATCCTCAAAATTGATCTATTCAGTCAGATTTTCATTCCTTGGAATAAATCTGGAAAATGAATATTTGGAATAAATCACATAATTTTTAAGCCTCATATAAATATAGTTGAAGAATTTCTCAGGTGAATTGATGGGTACATACACGTGTTTTGCAACCATAATTCTAGACCCAGCTATTTCATCAGGCATTTCCTTGAACTTGAGAACTGGGTTTATTCCTATTTGTACGTCTACATCTTAATAATGCCTGGCATACAGAAATAAGGCTTTTGTTGACTACATTTTATAACAATAGCAATAAATCAATTTGGTTATATATAGCCAACTATATTATGTGGATTTCAAAGTATAGCCATCAAAGTGTAGGGTTTTTGATTTAATATCATTTTCAAATAAGATCGTTTTTTCACTATTCTGACTTTATGGGGTTTTAGAGGAGTATGACTTTCTCAAACATAGGCAGCTTCAGACCTCCATACCTCTTTTCCTGCACTGACAAGTTTTTATGAAGGGGTAGATTATAGTGATCCCCATTTCCTCATTTTCCATTTACTTTTCAATTTATTACAATTTGTCTCTGCCTCCAACATTATCCAGAAACTGGTCTCATTAATGACCTCCGAACTGCTATGCAAAACATACTTTCAATCTGAACTGAGCTCTGCATAGGATGAAATAATATTTTCCTCATTCTTCTCATTGAAGCTCCCCTTCTTTGACTTCAGAGACCTTCCATTTTCCTAATATCTTTATTTCCATTCTTGGGGTTGTTCCTTAAACATTAATGTTTCTGAGGGTGCTATCATCATCTCCTCTTAGTTTACCAGCTCTCACTGGGTGATATCATCCCATCCTAAAATTCCAAACCCCACATATGGGAGGTTGTATTTTTTTTGTTCAGAACGCTCCCTGCTTTTTCCATAGTTCTCTCTGAGCCCCATATGCTTCTGGCCCATTTGGTGGTGGGCTTGGCCTTGTGATTTGTTTTGGTCAATGGAATATGAGCATAAGGGCAATTTTCTAGGTGTACACTGAAGCCTCAAGAGACACCATGGGCTTTTGCTAGCTCTTCTTGCATCTTTGCCAGCCACCATGAGAAGAATATCCCTTGGGAAACCTCTAGTCCCAGGATGAGGAGATACAGGAAACAGTACTGAGACGAACTGCAGCCTGAAGACGTGTGTAACCTAGACTCGCAGAATCATACCTAATCCACAGGCCCAGGAGCCCAAAAAATAAGTACCTGTTGTCATAAACCACTGAGCTCTAGGGTGGTTTTATAGTTTTCGAAGCAAATATTTGATACTATACCACCTGTTTGTTGATGTCTCTCAAACCACTCTCCTGAATTTTAGACAAAACATCCAACTCTCATTTTAGTGTCCCCATCTGGATGAGTCATAGGTACCTCAAGTTCAATATATACAAACTGAACTTAAGCTCATTTTATAAGTTTCAATATATACAAAAATAAATGTAAGCTAATTTCCCCATGCTGTTTTCTGTTTCAGTAAAGAAGAATTACATCTGTCTATTTTCTGAGCAAAAAAGCCAAGGCGCTATCTTCTTTTTCTGCCTCTTCCTTGGTCCAATTGCTAATTGATCAGTCACCAATCCCCTAACAGTAATATAATCCTATGAGCTAATATATATTTTTCTGTTGCATTTTACATACCCCATAAGCTACCTTAAATTTTTCATGAAACAAGGCGGAATAGAAACAACCTCCCCCCAAAATCCTCTTGACTATTGTTTTTTTCTCCTTAGTAGCCCTAAAATCTTTATCCCTGCCCTCGTTCTCACTGCTGCTACACTGGTTTGGACATTCATCCTTAGCTACAAGGAATGCTGCAGGCCTTTTAACTCTCTCCAAGTTACTTTATTGTCTAGTGTATTCTCTACTCTTTTTTCACTGTCCCTTTTACCTAAAAGTTTGATCTACTTAAAATCCTCATTAGCTAGCTACTTTCAGAATAAATACAACCAAAGAACATATAAACCCAATTTACTATCCAAATAGATTATTCCACTGCAGCTCTATGAACATAGAAATCTCTCATGCCTTTGTGTGTTTTTCAAAAGTAGTCCCCTTGTCGTAACATTGCCCTTTGAATTCTCCTCACAGTCCATCTGCTTAGCTGACTCCTGCTCATCCCTCTCGCCCCATTTCAGGTGTTATCTCATGGGGTGATCCTTTTCTAACCAATCTTTACCACCTCCTTCTAGGCTAAGATAACAACACCCCCCTTGGGATCTGGTGCATAAATCTATCACATGTGGCAATATTGACTTATGTCCCTGTCTTCTGCTTTAGATATTTCATAGAGAACATGGAAAGTATATTTTTTATATCTAGCTTCAAGGGGAGCAGTCTTTTTTTTCCTGCTTCTTCTCCCCAAAGCCCCCCAGTACATAGTTGTATATTCTGGTTGTGAGTGTCTCTGGTTGTGCTATGTGGGACGCCACCTCAGCATGGCCTAACGAGCGGTGCCATCTCTGCACCCAGGATTGGAACCAGCATAACCCCAAGATACCAAAGCAGAGTGAGGGAACTTAACCACTCTGCCTTGGGCCGGCTCCTCAGAAAGCAGTCTTATTTATCTCTATATTTCAAGGACCTACACATAAATCATCAAAAATACTTGGGACATGAATGAATGAATGTAATTTGTGGTAAATAGATTAGGGGTAGGCAAAATTAAAATTCACCAGAAACTCATCAAACTAATTTTCCTTTAAGACACAGAGATTCAAGAAAAGCCTCTCTGGGAAGTCTTCCTCAACCTGCTGAGACAGGAGTTGGATATTTCATGATGGCTTAGCACTTTGCACAAACTTTAATCATCACATCATATTGGTATGATTTGTTTTAAAGCCTGATTTTCCCAGTAGACTGTGAAATCCCTGAGGCCTAAATACCAATCTCATTAAGCCTTGAAATCCTAAAACTGAGCACAGTTAAATCCTAAAACTGATCACTGTTACTTTATGTGGTACTGATCAATGCTTGTTGGACCAGATCATTCATTCCTTCAATAGCAACTGAGCTTTGTTATATGTCATACACAAATCTCAGAGCTGGGAATAGAGCAGAGGTGTGAACAGGACAATCACCTACACATATTTATCATGAAAACTTAGAGTATGGAGTTTAAAACAAGAAAAGATGGTTCATTTTACTCTTTATACAGGTATTGGATGTTTGAAAATTATCTATAGATTGCATCTTTAATAATGACTTCAAAAAACTGAGAAGAGGTGAATTGTCCCCAAATAAGCCAATAGTCCGTACTCTTCTGCTACCGATTGAAGTAATGTGTAATTGCGCGTAAGGTTTATATTGGTCTCAATTCAATACGGTTCATAACATTAAGATATCAGCAACTCTCATTTTGTAAGATCATTACTAATCCAGCTGAGTTCTATTATTATATTTTATTAGTTTAGCAGATCTTTTCCTGAGCTCTGCAGTGTTGTTTTTTTTAATATGCCTCTGTATTTTGTATACCTGTGTTCAAGCTCCTCCTATGAAAACTATTACTCTTGGTGGAGGGCCTGATTTTAAGAATTGTGTTTTCCTCTTTTCGTATTGTATCTCACCATAATATTAAGTCATTTTAATAACTGCTTAAAAAGTATAAGAGCTGCTGGGAGACATTCTTATTACATGCTTTATATCACAAATTGAGAGCATTTTATTATTAATTTTGAAGAGCTCTGAAAATCAGTAAAGTCATATGAGTCTATTTTAATTCTTTATATATTTATGATCAAAATTACATTTCAAATACATAAATATTATACAAATATTTAAGAATAAAACTGTGCTTTGAGGATACAGGGGTGTAAATTAATAATATTCTACAACTTGATAAAACAGTGATATCTAATACATACATAATGTCATAATTCTGCTTTCTTTTACTATTAAAATGACTAAATGATAATAATTCCACTCAGGATGAAAGCAGTGACTTTGGTTCTGCCAATCTGAGGCATAAAGAAGTCTTTGAGTAAAAGCTGTGGCTATTGGTGCAATTAAGCTATCAATTCGTATTCTTGCCTTGTACTTGTGAACCAAAAATAATTTGGGGAAAATTAAAATTCTAGGTTTGCTTTTATAAATGACATATTCTCACTTCATATTTTCTTTTGGAATTATAGTTAAAAGCATTTAAGGTATTGGAGAAAATGAACTCCGATGTCATTTGAAGACCTAAAACTCAATGATTCTAGGGCTGGCCTTGTGGCATAGTGGTTAAGTTTGCACACTCTGCTTCAGCGGCCTGGGGTTCATGGGTTTAGATCCAGGACATGGACCTACACACTGCTCATTGAGCCATGCTGTGGCAGCATCCTACGTTCAAAACAGAGGAAGACTGGCACAGATGTTAGCTCAGCAGCAATCTTCCTCAAGCAAAAAGAGGAAGATTGGCAATAGATGTTAGGTCAGGGCCAATCCTCACCAGAAAAAAAAATTATCAATGACTCTAAAGCAGCGTCCTTCCCGTATGCTATCTCCCATAGCATCGGAGCGAGGCATACTGCAATTATTGAATTTCCCTTTATACTATTGTCTCCTAATCCAAGCGGCATACATGTAGTGTACACTGCACAGGCTTAAATATTATCATACTTGATCACAAGCTCTCCAGTTGCATATGTCTGTGGTGCACTTAACTTTAATGAACATTCTGCTTGGTCCTGGATCATCTCTTCAATTTATGAAGATCATTTTGTGATTAGATCATACTTTCCAAGTTATTCACCCCACCTAGTGTGAAGTAATCTGTAAACTTAATGATCCAAGTCTTTATTCTAGGATTTAGATATTGATGAAAGATTGCTATATTCCAAACTTGATTGCTGTGTGTCCTTAGAGTTGACATTGATCCTTTTTTAAATATACTTGTCTTGAAGAGAAGTATTAAAACTCTGTAAAATATCAAGATAGATTATGACTATTTTTAAAGTCTGTCATTCTTTCAAAAGAGATGAAAATTATTAAAAGGAACTTGTTCTTTATTAAGACACTGGTTGATATTAAATCCCTGATTTCTCTAAGGGATGCTGAATACTGTACTGAAACATTGTCATTAGACAGACTACAGACATTTTCATGTGATGTATAAAAATAACCTTGCTTATAATATTTTTATTTGTCAGCTTTTCTTTTAAATTATTCAACATTTTTCGGTTGACTTAGACTATTATTAATCAGAAAATTGCTAATTAATTGGCCTAGCAGTCATGGGTTTTAAAATTGTAGATGGTAATTACTTTCAAAAAAGTTCTATTCAAGTTATAATTATGGCAATAATGCCAAAATTCTGGGTAAGCACGATAAGTGCTTCCATAACTACTGGCCAGTCTGGAATGTAATAGGCAGTCACTGGAATACACTTTTGAATGAAACTGCCAATACCATTGAAAAAAAATTCTCACATGTTCATGGCATTCTGGTTCCTGATTCCAAGTTACAAAGTTACTTCTCCAATTCTGTACCAATTGTAAAACATGTTTTGGATCATCTCACTATCAAAGAATGTTAGAGCTAGAACAGCCATAATAGACCAACTAATAAAAATTGTTAAACATGCAAGGAAATTGAAGTCCTAAATAACAGAATACCCTGAAGATGGGGAATTTTGTTTGCAACAGAGCAGGAATCAGAATTCAAATCTTCTAATTCTCAGTCCAGTGTTCTTTCCAGTCATTTGATAAGACAATGCGTGAGGGAAGGAGGGAGAATGTAGTTTACCATGAGTGAAAAAGAGACTATAGGGAGATTTTGGCAAGGTCTAACTACAGAGTCATGCTCTTTATTGTCTCCCAGCATTGGAGGATAGGACGGGGAGGAGATGAGATGTCTGATGAAAATCTGATTCTTGCTTTTGTTTTGGGTGTGTGTGCACCCCCAAGTTTCTCTTTGTATACTTGCATGATTCTCTCATAATTATTGAAATTTTAGAAATGTACCAAAATATCTCCAAGTGTGAGTCTTTTAAAATCTTTTTTTAGCTCTCAGAGAGACCCTTCAATTTGAAAATTCTTGCCTCTTCCTAGGTAAGCATGTTTTTTTATCAGTTATTCTTGTTGTTGTTACTTCTCACTCCCCTGTTTTGAATATTGCTGTTTTTAATACTTCTGGACCCGCTATTTCTTATTTTCAACAAATCAGAGATAAGACATAACTCAATTTGAGAGAGATTGTAATGTAAAACAAATAAGGCAACAGGGATTGTAATATGGTATAGTTTGTTAAACACATCCTACTTTCAGAGCTATTAATATGTAAAAAGAATTGCTTTTGGAAATCAAATAAGTAAAATCCCAGGGTTTTTTGTAAGTTATTGTCATAGTCCTCCATTATAATTTCAAGCCCTTTATTATTGTACATTTTGTAATATCTCAAACTCATCTTCTAATCATCAAATTTAATACAACACAGTAATCTACTGTCGCTACTGTCACTTCACCCACTCCACCGGAGACTCGATTTCACCTGATGTGTTCTCTTAACTGCAGCATTTACTGACAATAAGCTTGGAAGTATCATGTACATGAATGGAACATCTCTCTATTTTCTAGCGTTTATAGAATGCCTTAACCCTTAGTGCGTTCATTGATATTTTTAGTGGGAAATAAAGAGAAATATGAAATATCCATGGCTTCAGTATACCGTCTTGATCTGTGTATTCAAATACTTTCTAAACTGGAGACTTACAATATAATTTTTTTGTGTAAAGTTCTTCCATGCCACTCATGAAAAAGGGCAAATTTCTTAGAATTGTAAGCTCCTCAATAGCAGGGTCTCAATCTTTTCAAAGTCATCTTCCAAAATACTACAAGTGCTTACTAAACTTTACTTTTAACAGTTAGTCATAGTTCCCTGATCTGGCTATATTCTTTTATGCCCCTCTATTTTACCCATTGGGCCTAAAACATAGTCCCCTACTTGTGCTTTTGAAGTAGACTCCTGCTCATCTTTCTAGACTTAGTTCAAATATCATATATTGTATGAAGCCTTTTCTGACCCCTTCTACCATATCTAGATTCCCATAGTGTTTTCTTTATGGCACTTTTTTTGATAGTCTTTTAATTATTTATTTATGTGTATTTGTTCCATGTGACTCAATTTTCCACTGTGTGTAGAACGTCATAGACCTATGATATAAGGGTCAAAAATCCTAATACTTTTTCCATCCTAATCCCTTGATGGCCTATTTTATGGACTGCATAGAACCCTACTGGTGTTCTGTGAAATCTGCTTATGGCACTTCTCAGAGCTCTATTTTTGCCATTATGCAATTAACTAATGCAAATATTGAATGCCAAAAACAGGATGTGCATATTTTAAGTAATAATAAATGAAAAACATTGAAAGTAGGGCTACTCTAAACAACATTTTCCATTTGAGAGTTATAGCAAAACATTACTTTGACAATCATGTCTCATGTCTTCTAGAGTATACTCCCTATTTCCATGTACATCCTTTTCCCAAATTCTAGACCAATTACCCAAAGCTTTTAATTTATTATATTCATGTTTTGCTGTTATTATTACTAACTCTCTATGTGCCTGACACTTTCTGAGTATTTTATATACCTTAACTTTGATTACATGGATCACGAAAAGCTATGGGCTGCTCTGAAAGAAATGGGCATGCCTCAGCACTTGATTGTCCTGATGAGTAGCCTGTATTATCAACAAGAAGCCACTGTCAGGACAGAATGTGGAAAGACAGAATGATTTCCTACAGGCAAAGGTGTCAGACAAGGGTTCATTTTATCTCCCCATCTGTTTAATCTGTATGCAGATGATGTCATATGAAAAACTGGGCTAGACTCAGATGAAGGAGGAGTGAAAATTGGTGGAAGAAATATCAATAATTTAAGATATGCAGATGACACCATCTTACCAGTAGAAAGCTGCAAGGACTTGAAACGACTTCTGATGAAAGTGAAAGAAGAAAATGCCAAAGCAGGACTACATTTGAACATCAAGAAGACAAAAATCATCACTACAGAAGAACTACACAGCTTTAGTATAGACAATGAGGACATTGAAATTGTTAAAGATTTTGTTTACCTTGGTTCAGTTATCAATTTAAATAGAGACTGAAGCCCAGAAATCAAGAGAAGACTGAGTCTTGGAAGGGCAGCAATGAAAGAATTAGAAAAGATCACTAAGTGTAAGAGAGTGTCATTAGAGACTAAGACGAAGATTATCCTCATCCTCGTATTCCCAGTTACCCATAGTAATTTCCAATTACTATATATGGATGAGAAAATTGGACAGTGAAGAAGCCTGACAGGAAAAAAAAAAAAGATTCATTTGAATTATGGTGTTGGAGCAGGGCTCTACAGATACCCTGGTCTGCCAGAAAGACGAATGAGTGAGTCCTACAGCAAATCAAACCTGAATTATCACTGAAAGCAAAAATGGTAAAACCGAGGCTGTCCTACTTTGGGCATGTCATGAGAAGGCAGGATTCTTTGGAAAAGACAATAATTCTGGGAAGAGTAGAAGACAGCAGGAAAAGAGGAAGATCAGATATGAGATGGACTGACGGCATAAAGGAAGTCATAGGCATGAGTCTACAGGAGATGAATAGGGCTGTTGAGGACAGGACATTGTGGACGTCACTCATTAATAGGGTCCCCAGAAGTCGGAGCCAACTTGACAGCATGTAACAACAACAAACTCCTGAAAACGATTCTAGGATGTGTGTGCTATTATCATTCCCACTTAAAAAATAAGGAAACAGAGTACAAAAGAAGAGATATTTTTGACCCTTTAAGTCTTCCCTGATTCCCTCAAATTATATTATTATAATATTATCATGGTTATTACCATTTTTATTAACCACAGTAAAATATTACCAATATTTAATTAGAATATAATAATTGAATCTGTTTGATATCAAAATATCAAGCCTTATATTTGTATAGTGCTTTATCACTTATAAAACACTTTTACAAACACAAACTCGTTTAATTTCCCCAATGACATAGTAATGCAAGTCACACCATATCCATGTGCAGGATGAATAAAACTGAGGCCTAGAGACGTTAAGAGAAAGCAAATTTACATCAAAGTTCTTGTTGTATGCTGAAACACCATCTTGTGTTTAAATTGGGCAGTGTCATAGGCTAAATAATGGCTCTCAGTGGTATCGGGTCCCAATCCCTGGAAAATGTGAATGTACCTTATTTAGAAAAACAGTCTTTGAAGATGTGGTTAAGTTAAGGATCTTGAGATGGGAAGATTATGCTGGATTATCCAGGTGAGCCATAAATGCCATCACATATGTCTTTATAAGAGAGAGACAGAGAGAAATGTTATACATAAGAGGAGACGATGATGTGAAGACAGAGCAGATAGACGTTTGTAGATGCTGACCTTGAAAACTGGAGTTTTATGCAGCCAGAAACCAAGGAATGCTGGCAGCCAGCAGAAGCTGGAACAGGCAAGGAATGAATTCTCCCCTAGAGGCTTAAGAAAGAGTGTGGCCCAGTCAACACCTTGATGTTGGCCCAGGGAAACAGATTTCCAACGTCCATCCTCTGAAACTGAGAAAATTAATTTCTGCTATTTTAAGCCAAAGTGTTTGTTGGCAATTTGGTACAGCAGCCACAGTAAACTATAAGCATTAGCTGAAATGTACATTAGATCTAGACTGATAAGCCTCGTGATGATGATTAAATGAATACAGTTGTCTCCTAGTTTCTTGCTAAGGTCCAAAGAGTTAAAAGGAAGCTAGTAAACTAGAATTTCTATGAATTCAGTATGAGAGAGTCTCTTATTTTCCCCTTGACTTCACAAGAAAGAACATTAACAACAGGCAACTTGTTATTGTTCCAACCCAATTTTCTTGCTACATCAATATTTGTCTTTTCATGATATATGTCAAATGCATATATGCTTGGCACACGTCAACATTCCCTACCCTTGAAATGCCTCTTTCATCTCTAAATTAGTGTCTTCTTGACTATGTTTGTTGTCTCCTTCCCCATATGCCTTCTGTGTCACCTGCCATTCATGGCTTTCATTGTTTTTTTGTCCTCAAAGCTCTTTAGGATATTTACCTATTCTTCTAGACCCTTATACTATGTGATCCCATCTTTTCCATGTTTTTATATTATTTTATCCTTTAAAGGCTTCCTCCTCCACCTCCTCCTTTCTGATTTCCTAAAATTTTTATAGAATACTAGATTTTTCAACTTTCTTCCTTTGCTGATTTTTACTCATTGGGTTTTTTAAAGTTATTGTTATAAACTCTTTCAAATAGTTTAGCATTACAACAAATTCCTACCTCCCATTTGCAAAAGAGTTGCAATCATTTTTCTAATACGATTTACATTTCTGAAAACGTGAGAGGTGCAATGCTTTTATTTCTAACAGTCATCACTTTGCTGATGTACCACATTCTGTGAGTCTGGGCCAGCATACTTTTATTGAAATTGAGCTGACGCAGCTTTTGAAGTAATTGTTGAAGGACATTACTTTGTTGCAACTCCCATTTTACATCCTTTGTATCCAATTACTCTCTACATTAAAGAAAAGAGACGCCAGAGTGAAATCTTTATCAGTAGGTCCAAATCATGATCTTTATAATGCAATGTCTGGGGCTTGCCATTGGGATTTATTGACAACAGCATAACAGCCGAGCTAATAATTTAGCGTTCTAGTTCACCCAGTTCCCTTCAGTTTAGGAGGATTGGTAGCTGAGCATCAGGAAATCATATTTCAGAGCTCTCTGCCTACCTGCAAATTCATGAGTGGTTCCTGTAAACCACCTACCTGAATTTTACTCATATATTTGTTTATTCAGACCCTGACTAGTTTCAAAAAGAATTTAAGGCATCTTATAGAGGTAAAATACATGAAAACAGAAAAGGATCAAAATAGGGAAAGCACATTGATTATAAAGTCATACACACATTAGCATGAGTCACAAATTTAGCACCAAGATTTCTAAGCAGGAAAAGAGGGAAAATAATTGTAACTTAGTTCAGTGAGCTCAACTCTTCCTCATCTGAAAACTAGAATCAAACCTCTTCCAGAGGTCCTCAAGGAAAAGACCCTGCATAGGAAATGAACACTTTCCCTACATGACCCCACAAACTTCCATAGCGCCATTTACAGTGTTCATAAACATAAGTCTTTGGTACCAAAATAAAGTAGACAGTAAAATACTATTGTAAGGGAAAATGAAATTTTGACTGGTACAATTCAGCTGTGTTATCAGGAATCCCAAAGTCCAAACAATATACCGGACACTTTCCCAACTCTGGAACTCTGTTTTCACTGTTGTTTCAGATTGTTACTGATAATTTCTGATTACATCTCTAATTGTTGCAAATATACACATCCTTCAAAGCCTGGTTTAAATATTCCCTTCTGGCATGTAATATAGTGGATATGGAGTCAGAAAGAAGTAGGTTAGAATCCTGGCTCCTTCACGAACAAGCTGTGTGATCTTAAGCAAGTTACTTAAATTCTCCGATTATCTGCTTCCATATCTGTAAAAGGGGGCTAAAATTCCCTCTCATAAGATTGCCAACAGCTTTAAATCTGATAATGAAACATAATAAGAGTTAATAAATGATAGCTTTAGCTGGTTAGAAGAGGCTTTTTAAAATGTCATTTCACTCTTTGTATTCACACAGAAGCATGGCATAGTGTAAAATACATAAGATATGCAGCCAGAAGGTTTCATTTATTTCTTATCACCCACATGACACTATGACCCCAAAGATAAAAATAGTATTATTTTTTAGTGGAATATTATTTTTATTATAGTTGTTTATTTTTTTTCAGACAAACTCCAGGAAATTTGACAGAAAATAAAATCGGCACACACTAGGCTTTCCAGAGTTAAGGCCACAGCAGCAGTTGTACCACACTTCAAAAACTTCAAAAACAGCAAGAGGAACAGTACAATAACCAGTCCCAGGAAGGGGGTCTCAGGACTTCGGCTTTTCAGGCAACACTATCAGATAAGTGGCTTCAATATAGACCTTTCTCAAAACAATAAATGAATAAACAAATAAATAAGTAAATCAAAATCACAGAAATAGTTCGTTCATTCCTATCATGTGACCTACATATTCCTATATCTCAATAAATCCATAGCTCAGTAATCTAACATTACATAGTTACCAGCATGTTAAGGAACTGAAATAATGTATTTAAGTGGTCTTCATAAATTATTTAGCTTTGACAAGAAAAATAAAATACGTGATATTCATGGAAACCAAGGCAAATGGTAAAAATAGCAAAAAGGCATGTGCTTATGAGACTCTTTCTTGAAACAACATTGAACTCTCATTGGCAATGTCAACAGGTTAATGAAGAAATCTCTTAGGCATGGCATATGTTCAATCTAGATTGACATAACTTGAGACGTGGCTTTAACAAATGCTTGTTGATCAATACTCACCCAATTGATTGACCTGAGTTAAAAATTAGGAAAACGTCACTTGCTTCAAGGACTGAATGCCTGCAAAATCATTGCATGAAACAGGGAGAGGCAACCATCTGAGGAACAGCAGAAGATAACCAGCATTCAGTGTCAGACTATTGCAACGGTCTATTCACTTCAGTGAATCTAAGAGATGTTTTAGAAAGCAGTGTAGTAGATACTTTTCATGACTTCAATCTCAAGGAACTAGGAAAATCCTCCTACTATCATCCTTAACTTTCAGAGCTTGAAGGGACTTCAGAGATCACTGAATCCAAACTTCTCTATTTGCAGAAAAAACAAGAAAATGCAGCTTAGAAATTAAACTGCTGGGAAAAGAGAGGATTAACAAAAGACTTCACTTACACTAAAATGAGAATAATGGTTATATTAAGGAAAACATATCAGCGTAGTAATAAATTTTAAGAATTATAAAATAACTCTGTTTTATGGAAAACCTTGTAAAGGATTTTGAAAAATTATTTTTAGTTTTCTGTTGAGATAATAAAACTCAAAACTCCCTTCTGGTCACTCAGAAGTCTCTGATCAATGAAATACAGAGGCAAAAATAAATACACAGTTTGTGGCCAAAGGAGTGGGAAAAGCAAAGAACACAGGTAGAGTCTGACTAAATTCAGGCATAGATTTAACTGTTCTTATCCCTCTGTCTGGTTCCCCGAAAACAGACATCCCTCTTTGGGTCAACAAGAAACGACTCTATAGAAATGAAGTTAATGATAACTAGGAGATGAGAAACTTCAATTAGCGAGCCCCATTTTGAAAGTTCTGGAAAGAAATTTAATAAGTGTTGGTACTGCAGAAAAAGGACTAGATTATGAGAGGAAAACCATCAAGTGCCGTTTAAAAGGCAATAAACTCATCTGAATGATCAATCACTCCTTACTGCAGGACATATCTACTATTTCTTTCTCCAGTTTGGATACAGTCAATGTTAACATTTTGAGCATTCACAAATCTATGTGGCCTGCTTAGGTCTACTTATTGACATAGTTAACAAAAAAAGTTTTAATCTGAGGTGTTGCCAACTTCAGTGAACTGATAAACTTGGTGCACTGGCTGGAAATTAGAGCAATTTAGCCACTTGCTACTTAGATTGCTTTCCCTGCTGCTTGGATACAACTAGATGTCAACATAAGCAACTTGTGCAACACTACGGCAGTAGATAGTGGAAGAGCTAGCACCCAAGCAGGGCCTCCTGATT
This sequence comes from Equus quagga, assembly GCF_021613505.1. Classification (NCBI taxonomy): domain Eukaryota; kingdom Metazoa; phylum Chordata; class Mammalia; order Perissodactyla; family Equidae; genus Equus; species Equus quagga. The sequence continues at coordinate 58,602,117 of NC_060274.1, forward strand.
CCCTATTCAGTACTCTTTCGACCCCATCAGATATTCACCCATGAATGTATCTACCAAATTCACTTCTACAGTGTAAATATTCAGAATATATGTATTTAGCAGTATAAACAGAAGCTAGAGGCAGACCAGGTACAATCGCTATATGAACAGAGTTTGTCTTTGCAGAAGCCTCTCTCTCACTCCATTTCCTTATCTAAGTAATATTTCCCTTTATTTTCCATCATACCACCCATTCCCAATTGGAACCAAATTTACATGAGAATAGCAATTCCCCCATTTGGAACATTACCCTAGGTTTGAGCGTCCTCAAGGTAAGTCTAGCTGCTACTGCCTAATCTGATACAAGCAACACCATCCTCTGTCTCAAATCTTATTTTCCTTGATTTCTCAGCAACTTGCCTGCCCTGTGCCTCGTTCCTACACAAGAGCCACGCTCTTTGATAAATAGCAGATAATAAACAATTTACAAGCAATTATGTTTTCATGCTTTGCCCCATTTAGAGCCAGGAAAAACAAGATAATCTAGTTCAAGCTCTTCATTACGTAAATGAGAGAACTTTAGCTCATAGAATTTTACTTTTTAACATCCTAAAAATAGTAGAAGTAAGAACTACAACTCAGGATTCTGAACACCTAACAAAATGGTTTTTTCCTACCTTACTATGATGCCTCAAATCATACAATTAAGTTATCTCTGTAAAGAACTGGTCTAAAATACAAAAACCGTTCTGACATGAAGTAAGCCAATATGATTTTTTTTAAATCTTTAAAATAAAAATAAAATTAATCCACAAGAATACAATATGTAAAAGTATACACCACAGTGAAATTTGTAAGATAATAAAAGACTAGAACAATGCTTAATGCTCTAAGTATTCTGTTTATTTCCAAAAATGAATATTCTATTTCACACAGACGTGAAAATCATTTCAATTTTGTCTCAAAATCCAACTATAATGTTCAGATAGTACTTGAAGAAACTAGAATTTGATAGAACACATTACAACCTGGTTTCTTTCTTTGCAACCCTTTCACCTAGAAAAAGTATTCTCTAGCAAAAGAGGAAGAAATTGTTTTGACATATTCCACCGGATGAATTGGTAAGTAAAATTTCTTTCATCTTTGAAAAACATTTATAATAATCAGTGGTAAAATGTCATCATTTTCTTTTTAAGAACATTCTTTCATTTTCTTCATTAAAAGTGGTTATCTACAAAATTAGTTGATAGCAAAGGAAAGTAACATAACAGGATGAAACCATGTGATAAAAGTAATGAAGAACATTTCTGGATGAAATTTTACCCCAAAACTATTGGATTAACGAAATTCCATGGCAGACCCATGATCTTTTTTCACATAATCTGATAAACTACTGCTGTTCCTATTTCCTTGTCACTGTTAATGGCATTAACCTTGCCCCAATCACACTCAAAATCCAATCATGTTTAAGTTTTCTGTCTCTCTGACCACCTCCCATTCAAAGAGTAATCAGTTCTTACTGGGTCTACATTCTCAATGCTTTATAAACACGTTTTCCTCTCTCTTCCCACTGTTATAGTCTCAGTACAAGTCTATCTGGTGTTTGCTTTCCCCTAGTCTCACTCAATAGGAAGCATTAGGCACCTAACTGGAAGAGGGATGTTCCATAAACAAAGTCCAGGCTTATCATATCCTTTTCTCAAAGAAAAATTCATTGTCCTCCCCTGATAACAGAATATGGCTCAAATTCCTTACTATTGCATTTATGAATCTCTATGACCTGAGCTAAATCTACTTTCTTTCATTTCTCAGTAATGTCCCATTGAGGTCTGCATGCTCTGAAGCAGTGCTGTCCAATAAAACTGCAATGATGGAAATGTTCTACATTTGTTCTGTTCAATATGGTGGCTACTCACCCCATACGCCTACTGAGCACTTCAAATGTGGCTAATGTAAGTGAGGAATTGAAATCTTGATTTTATTTAATTTAAATTTGAATTATGTAGCAACATGTGGCTAGTAGCTACCATATTGCACAGCTCAGCTCTGCAGTAGTGGTTCTCAAATTTTGTGCATCAGGGTCGCCTGGAGGGCTTGTGAAAACACATTCTTGGACTCCATTCCAAAGTTTTTGGGTTTGTAGTCTGGGATGAAGCCCAAGAATTTACATTTCTAAAAAGTTCTCAAATGATGCTGATGCTTTTGGTTGGTTCATAGTGCAAGTTTGAGAATCACTGTCCTAGACAAGTTTAAACCCTTATTGTCTCTTGAACAGATCTAGTACATGTATTTATATTTGCATAGGTTTCTGTTTATAACTACATTCTGCATTGCTTTATATTTATTTGCATGCCTATTATCTCCTTCATAAATCATAATTAACTTGAAATCAAAGACTGTCTTTTTCATATTTGCAAGACCTATAATGTCTTACCCTCATATAAACATAGTAAACATACAGTAGGGGTTGTTGGATTGAATTGGAAGCCAGTTATTTTTTAAAATATTAAACATTTCAAGCTGATTTTATTCGTTATAAATTTAAATTTTGGTTAAAGGGAAGAATTAGTTATAAAACTATATAGAACACCTTGTAGCTGGTTTGAGAATTTGAATTATAGAAATTTGAGATTCTCGTGCTTCTCCATTAATACAGTCATATGATAATACTCCAATGGCACTGGTAATTATATTTCTGAAGAAAAAATGACAAATATCACAGAGGTATTAGAGAGAGTGGCCAATGTCACAAAGTATTATTAACTATTAAAAAAACAACAAGACAAATCTACCTCTTTGAGCAGAATTTTTAAAACTCTTTTTGGTAACTTCAAAATTTTTGTACATAACTCTTCTTTAAAAAATGAAAATAGCTCACATTTTTTGTTGAAATGAGGCTCAATACAAAAAGAGCAAGAGATCGTTAAAATGAAGCTCAAGGTGATACAAACACCAGGAGAAGAAATGTTTCCAAGATCTCCTAAAGCAGTGTGCCTAGTTAAAACCAGGCAATTAGTTCCTTACTGTGATCAGCCACCTTTAAACCTGCAATTTGAAGAAGCCACCCGCAGAGAAATCACTTCCACTTCTTTTTAAATTATAGTAAGTCACCACCAAATTATTTTCTTCAAATTATCAAAGAAGTTTACTCAGCACATTTTTAAACAAACTCACTCTATATTAGAGACTCAAATAATACATGGCTATTTCATTAGACAAATCATTCTTTTCCATTTTTCACACTAATATGGACCTTTATGGTTATGAAAGAAATATGGTTAATGAATAAAAACTCAAAATCATAGCGCAGGGAAGAGCCTAGATGGCATCATCTGGCCTTAACTCAACATTATCTGTGCTAGATAATCAAAGATAATAAAAGGAGGTCTGAAGCAAGCCAGCAAAGAAAGCCAGGCCCAGCCAATCTTTAATATCAGCTCTGCTGCTCTGACCCAGAGGAACTCAAGCCTGGGTTTGGATATTTTGATTGTTTTTCCAAATTGTTCTTTTTCCTTTTGTTATGGTAAGGAGATGCAATCACCAACCACCCTGAACCACAGCAAGCTTCACCACAAGAGCTCCACCTATAACCTTTGCCTTATTTTTAGTGCTAAGATCTCTCCAGGAGGAGTTTAGGCCTTAGTCCCATAACCTTCAGAGTATGTGGAAGCATGTTTTCCAGCTGAGCCTGTGCAAGAGAATACCCACCTTTCTCTTTTGAATATTCATTCTGCACCCGAAATAAAAGTCCCTGCTTCCGTTTGTTTGAGGAGAGCCATTGCTTTGGAAATGATTCTGCATGGTCTCCTATTTGCTGCAAATACACTTTGTGAGACAACTGCTTCTGGTGGAGAGTCTGATTTAACTCACCAGGAGGGAACCCCCACTTTGGTTTCAGTAACACTGCCACCATTAATTTTGTAGGAGGCCCCAAATTAAAAAGGAGCACCAAACTTGGGGGAGGTAAAATGCTTTTACCCTGTGATCTAATGCCCACATTTCTCACCAATAAATGGTGTGGCTGACAAGAACTTTTCTAAGAAAAAAATATTCATATTCCACTTTGGGTGTAGTCAGTGCCCTTTTGAATTTGAGAGTCATTTCTAATATTCTAAGATAGACATTCAAGTGTTCAGTCAGTAAATATCTGAAGGCTTAAAATACATTCTGGAAGTGTCTTGAGGGGTTGGTTTGGTTTGGTTGACAGTACTTTTGCTTTGTTTTATTTTGTGGTCTGTTGATTTTTGTTAATGTAGTTTATGCTTTCTCTAAGAATTTAAAATCTCTTCAGGAAGAGAATATCTACATGGGTAAATCAATAAACAACTGTGGACCATGACTCTAATTAAGCATCAAAGGGTATACACAAAATTTAGATCTATGTTCAGAAACTTTTGTATTCTACATTGATGGAACAAGGCCTCATGGAACAGGTGGGATTTTGGCTGGGTCTCAAGTAAGAGATTATAATATAAATAGAAAGACCTAGCAACTATGCACAAGGCATTGGGAATCAAGAGAGCAAGATGTGTTCAGGACAAAGTCAGGAGTTGCTTGCCTCAAAAGGAAAGTTCATTGTTATTTTATTACTATTAGCTAGCATTCCTTGAGAGTCTATTCTTGCCAAAAATAAGCAGCACTTTTTGTGCCTGATCTTATAAATCATGATGGTAACCCTCTGAAGTAGGTACTATGATATCATTTTTATATATAAGCATAGACAGATTAATGGATGAATAGAGAGGTAGAAAAATAGATAGAAAGACAAAAAGAAAGAAAGAATACCAAGATTAAGGTGTTTAAAATTTGCCTAAATTAACACAACCAAAATCTAGGTCTGTCTGATTTCATAGTTCACTTTCCTAACTACATTTTACATTCTCTCCATGAATATTGGGAGATGGGAGAGCAATACTGGATAGGTAAAATTAAGATAAATTATCAAAATTCAAATTTGATTTGATGATTCCATTCAATACAGATACTGAAAAAAAAAAAGGTTGTTCTACATAGTAAAGGGAAAGAAATTAATATTGAAACCATCAGGAGAAAATTTCTCAACTGGCTGCCAATTTTAATGTTGAAAGCTCTGTGGTCTCAGATAGGTGTGACATGCACACTTCATGAGCTATTTAGTCCATTTGTCCACTCCTTCCACAAAATAAACCCAACGGCATTAAGAATGGATCATTAAATGAAAAAATATAAAATTATGGAGTATTCAAATCATAACATAAGGATGACATTATTCTATGATATGAATAAATGTCTTTAAGCAAAACTGGCTTAATGACATTATTCAATGCCTGTTGAGATTGTCATTAGAAGGGTTGCTTTTAGAGAAGCCTAAGTGGATTACCTAAATAGCTTCTAAGATCATTTAATTAACACGAACTTGAAATCGGGGCGGGGGGGGGGGGGGGGGCACGTTTCTTTGTTTGTTTGACAGCCAAAGCATCAGTTCACCACAATTGTTGGGCTTTACTAATGCAGATAGAAAGAATATCAGTATCAGTATGAATGCTTTGCTGAAACATGTAGAACTGAGGAATGCAGTTCCTATGTGTTGGTTTATTCCAATCAATTGGTATTTCATTAGAGGTTATATTGGAATACAATTGGTAGTAAATTTTAAGCACCTTGTTTTACCGTCTTAGAACCATTTCTAGTCATCTATGGCTCCTCTGGGTAAAAGCAGGAGCCTTGGTAATCTTAGCTTTTACTCCCTTTCTATTTATATTCTATACCTCTGTCTCCTCAGCATTTACCTCCTGGAGAATTGCTAATGAAAAGACTTGCACATAATTCCCATTGCCAGTTCGATCTGCTCAGTCAGTCTTCTCATCATTAAGAAACACCAGGTTTTATACTGGAAAACTGGGTCTTCATTGTCGGGAGGCAATTCAGCATCTCTGGAAGAGGGATGTGAACATTTTTCTTCGTCATCAAAGGGATAATAGGTTAAAAACAATTGAGAAACATCTCTATCAATATTGAACATTTGTCTGTCCATCTTGACTGATTTGGTGATTACAATTCTCTCTGCTTGGAGTTTCCTTCTCTATCTTGTCACGGTCAATATCTATACATCCTTTAAAACCAAGCTTAGGTGTCATTTTCTGTAAGAGCCCTCCTATTAACATTAGACTGGGTTTATGTGACTGTTTCCCACTTAGACTATAAAGTCCTTCAATACAGAGACTGTGCACTATTCCTCTTTGGATCATAGGTACCTATCAAGATTCTTGTCACATAAGAGATGCTCAAATAATGTGAGATGAACTTGACTTTCAATCTAAGTAAGTGATCCTATCCCTGATCTTACTAAGATGCATGAAAAAGAAAAATGCCTTTCCTTCCAATGTTATGTTTCTTATATATCACACTCCACTCTCTTGCAAAGTCTTGTTCTTCACTCTACATTTATCCTACATTCTCTCTCTCTCATAGAGGAACAAGCCTATCCTATCTTCCAAGGATGAAACCTATGCTCCCTGTGAACTCATTCCACAATCATACCCCTTTTCTTGCAAAGTCTCACTCTTCTCCTGATTTATTTTACCTACAAATATACTCAAATTACTTAGTCTAAAAATCTTCTTGAGAGGCCTTATTATCTCATTGAATTATAACTCTCTTTTCCTTTTCACTCATAGATTTTCCAAAATAAATCTGCAGGTCAATAAACAACCAAAATTCTTCGTAAATAGCAACAGAAAGAGAGGAAGATACTGAGAAGCTGATTTGCAACTACAAGAGAAGGAGTGTACTGGTGGAGGACAATAAAATGTACTATTTATATAATGAACAGTATAGTACTTAATAAGCTCTAATTCCTCACCAAACCCCACACATTAATAAAAAGTTGTGGGGCCAGCCCAGTGGCACAGCGGTTAAGTGTACATGTTCTGCTTCAGCGGCCCAGGGGTCCCCAGTTTGGATCCCGGGTGCAGACATGCCACTGCTTGGCAAGCCATGCTGTGGTAGTCATCCCACATAAAAAGTAGAGGAAGATGGACATGGATGTTAGCTCAGGGCCAGTCTTCCTCAGAAAAGTTGGCAGCAGTTAGCTCAGGGCTAATCTTCCTCAAAAAATTAAATAAATAAAAATAAATTAATTAATTAAAAGTTGTTGCAACTCAACAGTCAGTCACCATATATGAGCATTTAACTAAAATTTCCAAATTCTAAAATTTGCTTGGTATGTATTTTAATTTCATGTTAGAAATCTCAATTTTGAAGTGTGGATATGTAAAATGTGTGCTATTATGTAAACTTTCTCTGAAAATATTTCATCTACTTTTTGTAAAAGTTTGAGGGTTTTGATTTTGTTTGTTTGGTTTATTGTTGTGTGGAGCTCATTTTATGTCAAAAGAAACACATTAGACATGATTTAATTTTTGAGGGGTTAGTAAAGAAGGATGGTAGGGGTGGAGACAAAGAAGAAGATTCAAGTTTCCTACATACAAACAATATGGAGACATATGTGCCACTAGGAAATGCTTATTGCTACAGGGGGAAGTTACTGGGCAAATAAATTATTGTGGCATAAAGCAAATAAAATTCAAGTTGAAATAGGCTGTGTTTATATTTTGTGTTTTAACTATTTTATTGTCAAGTAAAAGTTTACTTAAAGTAAATGACCTTATAAAACCTTGTTATGGTAGAGTATTGCAGTTATGGTCCCAGACTGATTGATGCCATCCTGTGTCCTCACTTTTGGGTCATGCCTTACTCCCCTGACTAATGGGCTTGGTCATATGACTTGCTTTGGCCAATGGAATATAATATGATATAATGGGATACATGATGCAAGCAGAGATTTAAAAACTGCTGATACCTTGGTGCTTGTGTTCTTGCTGCTGTTGCAATGAGTTTCCATGTGAAGAAGCCTGGGCTAGCCAACAGGAGTGAGCCATTGAGTTGAGGCCATCTTAGAGGAACAGCCCCCAGATGGTTGCAGATGCCTAAGGAAGCCTAGATAATACCAGAACCGTTCAGCTAGGTCCAGCTCAAATTATTAATGGATAATTGAGTAATTTAGTTTGGTTATTTTTATTCCCATGATAATTGTCACTTTTGAGTAATCACAGGACTCTGTCAGAGACAAATTAATTATACTAATGTACTTGTGGTAAAGAAAGAATATCAGTATTTAGTTTAGCAGTAATATATGAAGAGTGAATAATTAAGCAAAGCAATGAAAGGCTAAATTCAGTAAGGTGCAAGTATTTACAACATATTTATTTTATCGTGGAAGTTCTTCAATAACACTGAACTTCTAAATAAGGGAAATTCTTAAAAACGAAATATCTATATTATGATTCTCTTTTGTAAATGTTTCTTACTTAAAAATACAGATATCATATATTTCATTTATTTTAGTCTCTTACATGACTAGTTAACATATAGAATTGCAGCACTGATTATTTAATTCACCATACTTTTTCATTCTCAGATTTTAAATGCATACTACATTTTACAGGCTTAATATTCTTGAATATTTGAGGCTATATGTGATATTTGTGGTAAGAATAAACAAACTAATAACTAAAAGAAATTGCAATTTCTTAATCCAGATAATTTTTGTATATACATGAAATCAATGAAAACCTAGAATGATTTATGGGCTTCACTAAGCAATTTTTATAGCACTTTGTAAATCCCCTCTTCCTTAAAGAAAACCTGCTTAATATTCAGGTTTCTTAATTTGATACTTTACTGAATATGTTACACATTTACTCACGTATAAAATATAACATTTAGCTAAAGCAGAGTTCAAGTCTACAAAACTGTAACTCTAGATTACGATTATTACATAACCTTATAAACTAGGACATTTATTTATGTGAAATCCAAGGTTCACATGCTGGCAAGTTTTACCTGGCTGAGTCACTATCACTCTTCTGCAACAGAAAAATACTGTGATATAACAACATAAATGCAAAGACATTGCAACGTATTCAGTTAATATCATTTCTGGATCAACAAAACATTCTTCAAAAAAAAAATACAGAAACTTTTATGAAGCTGGCCTAAGGCTTGTTAAAATATTATTTATACATACCGAAGGCAGATTTCATGAGATATTCAAGGGATTAAACAATATCCTTCAACAGAAAAATTAGATCTTGTTTGTTTTATTACATTTGTGTTAATGTTTCTTTATGTTTTCCCTGTTCTTGTGAGGACCGTGTGAGATGAAGTTGTGAGAAATGGATAGCTGTGAAACTGAGTGCCCAAGGTAAAAAAAAAATAGAGCCAAGATAAGAAGTGAAGATGAATTCTAGAAGCTAGAAAAACATACATGTTAGAATTATATATTAGTATTATCATGGGTGAACAATGAGCCAGAGCCAAATAAATATTCCCGAATCAGTTATGAAGAAGACAAAGAATTATCATTTGCTGAGTGCCTACTAGATTCTGGATACAATGTTGAGACTTAATTCAGATCACCTCCTTTAATTCTCACCACAACCTTGTGAAGTAGGTATTATCTTTTCCATTTTATCAGTGAGGAAACTGAGGCACAGAAAAATTACATGACTTCCCTACGGTCATGCAATTTAAGTGGGTTGAATAGAATAGAAACCCTATCATGTCATAGTCCAAAGCCTGTGCTCTAAATCTGTAATTGGTGACAAGACAAGAGGAGACAGATTGCTGAGTTAAATTTCTGGCTTGGCCTCAGGATTATTACACTAGCATTTCCAGTCTTACAAACATTGTCTTTACTAATGGTCCACTCGTAAAAATGACCACTCCTGCTCCCATATCCCTGGCTCTGGTTTGTAAGTTACCTGCAGAGTCAGGGTTTCTCCAACCTAGTCTCTAGTAGGCTTGGATGATCTTATACAACCCATCTCCATGTCAGGCATAAGTCTTAAAATAAATATTTATTGAGCTATCCCTGTGAAAGGAATTTTTATTCCCCTAGTCACTGCCTTGTAGGAGGTTAAATGTATAAGATATACAAATAGCTTAAGCATACGTGGTTCCCCAAGGACAAATTAAAATTTTCCAAATTTCCTAGCCTGGCACATATGAACTAAAAAATATTTTTCACCTTAGTAATAGCAAGACCAATTAATCACCAGATTGACCCATGTTAAGGCCGAGCTAAGCCACAACTAAGGATAAATGGTGAGATGCAGTTAGTATGTCTAGCACAAAGCCTCAACATAGCAATGGCTTAATAAACAATATTTCTCAATTTAATTTCTCAATATAATGTTGAGAAAAATATCTGAATAGCTCAGGGTCAAAAGCATATTGTTGAATAAAAGTAAAGACTGTAGCCGCCCCTGACGCAGGAAGGGTTAATAATCACTGGAAAAAGCTTGTCAACAAACTGTGACCCAGAGGTGAGAAGGCCAGTTAGCCAATGACGGGTAAGACCTTCAGGGGGAGGCAACCTAAGACAGGCATCGGCCGCCTGGGGGCACAGATGGAGAAACGATATCAATATCGGGAGCAGGAGGGACCATTGCCTAAGAGACCTTGCCTGCTCCAAGATAAAAATATACGAGCACAGCAATAACATGATAATATCAAAACAGAAGCCAAGAGAGGGCTCCTTGAGAAATCACTAAGAATTCTTGGCATTTGCTAATTACTTCATCCAGAACACCTGTGTACGTTTACCAGACGTAAGCTATGTGTATATTGAAACACTGCTTATAATAAACTCAGAGTGGCCATCAGCCCTCTCTGCATCTATCCCGATGTGCACATTGGATTGCGACACCGACAAAGACTTAGGAAGAAAACATATGTAGATTACTCAATACCATTTCAGCATAAATGATTTTTTAAAATATGGTAGTCAAAACTCTTCACCTAAGGGAACCAAAACGTGTCACAAAAATAAGATTGACCCATACAATTAGTATGTTCTCAAATTTATATGGACAGCAGCGCTATTGGTTTCAGATCTCTCTGAAAATTACATTTGGCATAAGCTGGGACAATATTACCAAACAAGATGATTAATCCCATTTTGAGAGTCATAGTATCTTGGAAGTGGGCAAGGACTTTTAAGAATCAGTCTTACACCAAATGTCTTTCAAGTTATCACCCAAAATTATTTGAATAGCCCTAATGTTGTGGAATTTTTCACCTTACAGCATAACTATTCTAATAATTTAGGCTTCTTCCCGATTATTGAGCCCAAATCTTTCTTCTACTGATTTCTATCTTTTGGTTCTAGTTATATCTATACATGATAAACACTGGATCTTTTTCCTATGATGACTCTTCAAACTGCAAAATAATCAGACTGTCTGTTGATAATGCTCCATTCTATCATTTATCACGTGATGACATTTCCAGGTTCTTCATTATACTAATTTCCCTTCTCTGAAAGTTCCACTTAAATTTGATACCCTGGTGTGAATAAGCACCACGGACATGTATAACCAGTACCATAGATTATCTCCCAGGTCAATGATTCTCATACTCTCTGTAGTAAAATACCGCTGGGCATTTCTCCTTTTCTTTATTGAGGTGCAAAGTTTTGTTTAAAAAAAATTGTGAAAAAGTCGCAAAATATAAGCCCTGTTTATTATAATTAGATTCATCTAACATAAATTTACTCAGTTGCTTCCTTTCAGTTTCTTTCCTTATTTCATCATCAACCATCAACAAACAGTTGTGAACTGTAAGCAATTGAGGACCACACTTTGAGTAGCACTGTCCCGAGTAATAAATGCTGTACTTAAATTTATGTAGCCCATGCATGTATGAGTATTGAAAGTAAGTGCTTTAGTTGAAACTCTGTCAACCAAATCCACCTTAATATCTTTTCAGCTAAATTATTTCATCCAGGCCTGTATTATTGAATTTCTTTTGAAAACGTAAGTTCAGTAATTTTAATATATTAATATGACTGCAAAATGTCAATTGGCTATTGTCAACAATTCCTACCTTTAATTTCTAGTATATTTAATTTAATTTAATTTCTTTTTGAGGAAGATTAGCATTGAGCTAACTACTGCCAATCCTCCTCTTTTTGATGAGAAGGACTAGCCTTGACTAACATCCATGCCCATCTTCCTCTACTATACATGGGACACCTACCACAGCATGGCTTGCCAAGCACTGCCATGTCCACACTGGGGATCCGAACTGGCGAATCCCAGGTGACCGAAGTGGAAAGTGCACACTTAACTGCCGCGCCACTGGGCCAGCCCCTAATTTTATTTTTATCATTACTAAAATAACACATCTTCAACATGGATAATATAAAAGATGCAAAAATATATAGTGTATAGAGAATAAAAGTAAAGCTAGCCATAATCTCACCACTTTAGCAAATTAGACCATTGCCTTTACAGTCAGAAAAAAACCTGAATTTAAATCTAGCTCCATAAATTACTATATACGGACCTTGAACAAAAAATTTGTTTGCCTAAGCTGCCTCATTTTAAGAAGAGATGATAAAAGCCTCTGTATAGTTATAGTTATGAGCATTAAATGAGATATTGTAAATTGTTTAACAAAAGGCAGGCAATATAGTAAACTCTCAAAAAAGTTTAATGTTATTAAACAGATATAAAATTATGCTGTTCACAATCTAGTGTTTCTTCTTCTATGTCTTATACAAAATTGAGATTTTACTGTATTTAATTTTTTATCTTATTGTTTTCACTTAACTTTACGTTACGCAAATATGCCATCACCTTAAATTGTTTTTAAGAGATCATTCCAATGGCTTGATTGTTGTGAATTCTTGTTCTCCTCTCCAAAATATTAGGTATCTTTGCTGCTTTTGTGCCTTCTGCGATTCTGAAAGATGGCTTTTGTAACTTCATCCAAATTATTGATAAAAATTGTTGAAAAAGAAGTAGTTCAGCTTGTAGTTCACCAGTAGAGATCTCCCTGTATCATCGTTTCTCAAATTTAATCATTTTAAAGAGAAAAGTGTGTTTTTTCTGATAATATAAAGATATAACATAAGCATTTTCAAAATTATGTTGGTCACAATTTTTTTCTGATAATGGCAGGTAATTTCAGGACTAAAATTTCCTACTTTTTTTGGCCCAAGTAGTGTATCTTTTATTATCTCAGACAGGGCTCAGAAAACTACGGCTTGTACTCCAAATCTAGCTCACTTCTTATTTTTGTAAATAATGCTATATTTACATTAGTTTACTTGTTATCTATGGCAGCTTTTACACTAAAATGACAGAGTTGACTAGTTAATGACAGAGAGTTTAAAGACTGCAAAGTTGAAAATATTTACTCTCTGTCACTTTACAGAAAAAGTTTTCAATTCCTGCTCTTGGCAAATGAGAACAATAAAAGAAATGAACTTAATGGGCAAGTAATAATTTTATTGCAAGTGAAGACCAAAAATATCATCATAGTCTGAGGTTTTAATAAACTAATAGAAAAATTGGGTCACACTGAGGCTCAACAGCACATGCAAGTCAAAATCAGAAGATCTCGTTCCACAGCAGTCAGTAAAGCATTTATGATGTAAGGAATAAGATAGCATCTAGAAGACACTACAATGTAATATTAATATTTACTCTACCTGGGGTTAATTTAGTTTCTTATATCTATAATTTAATGATTTTCATTAAACTTAGTACTTCCGGGGCCATTATTTCTTCAAATGTATTTTTCTATTCCTTTTACTTCCTTCTCTGCTGGAACTCTCATTAACGTACGATGAATACTACACATTGCCCCAGAAGCCATTTGAACGTCTAAAGTTCTGTGCACTTTTCTTTTGTCTTTTTTCTCTCTGTTCTTCAGTTTAGATAATTTCTATTGATCGACCTTCAAGGTTACTGATTCTTTCTCCTGCCAACTCACATTTACCGTTGAGTCCATCTGGTGAACTTTTCGTTCAACTATTGTGCTTTTCAACTCCAGATTTTGCATTTGGAAAGTAAGGCAAGGAACAAATTCTCTTCTAGAGTCTTCTGAGCAACCACCGCCCTACAAACACCTTGATTTTGGACCTCTGGCCTCCAGAACTGTGAGAGAGTAAATTTCTCTTGTTTTAAGTGTCCACGTTTGCAATCACTGGTAACGGACACTAGCCTTAGGAAACGAATACGGGCCCTGTCCAAATTCCTGACGTAGACTCCATGAGTAGAATAAAAGGATTGCTGTTTTATGCCAATAAGTTTGAGGTGGTTTGTTACACAGTAATAGATAACCAGATCAATTCATGTGTAGATATTTGGAAATCCTGAAACGCTCAAAAAGAACACTTTTAACTATGCATTATCATTGTTGTCCTGAGTTATCATCAGGATTTTCATTTGCTGTTGTTCTTCTCTTCTCATTCTAAATTAGGGTTAATTTGCTTCATTATTATTAGATTACTGGGTGGGACTGTTTGGTATCTCTACAATGTGTCATAGAAACTTTTGCATATTTTAACTCATGATTTTCCACTTAGATTATGACGTATATATCATCACTTATTTGTGAAATATATGTTTTCATATTGCCTAAGCTGATATGTATATATATAAATTCTACCAATTAACTTCCACAATGGCACTTTATTTGTGGTGTGCTGCTTGCGACTTTTGCCGTCTAAATAAATTGCAACATACTATTAAAACAAATTACTGAGTAATTGTTAATTTCATAAGACTTTTATAATATTAAATCTTGGGTATAGAGTCATGTTCTTCTCTCACAAACTAAATAAAGATTGTTCTTCCACTGAATGTGAGATAATTAGGAAATGTTTTCCTGGCTAAGTAAGCTCATGTAAAAAAAAAGTTTAATTAGCTTTGCACTAGTTGCCTCCACATCCACTCATAAACTGACCAGAATTCCACTTAAGGGTAATATTATAGAGCATGTGATTCTTTCCTGTGTGTAAGCAATCTTTGTGAGATGCCTGGCGTACATTAAAATGTATAAAGACTATCAATTTACTCATATGTCAGCCTAATTACCCTTTAAAAAAGAATAGCAGGTTAATTTGAGAAGACTGGAACTTACTAAAGATGTTGGCTAATGTTTATTATTTTCTTTTTAAGTACACTCAAACCATTTGCTTAATAATTCATTCTAAAGTGTTAACATAAATCAACACCAGGTCTTTAGTGCTCAGCTTCTGGAATCTATTTTACTCTCATTTGGAAAATCTTTATATTTGTCCAACTCTATCCTATGATACCATTTCAGAAATTTTAAATAGCAAATACAATGTCCATTTAACCAAGAATCAAAACAATAATGAAGAATGTCCTGTTATTTTTTGTTGTTTATAAATTCCACTGTTACCCGTTTTTATTAACTACTACTTTATAATGTCCCAGCTCCAAAATTAAATTCTCAGGGCTTTTTTTCTAAATATGACAAGGTCTTGAAAACATTACTCATTCATTTTACCACTTAATTCCTAACTTTCTACTGAATTACACACTCTTTGACACTAAAATTAAAAAAAAAAATGGTTCTTTTTATCAAATAATATGTTATTCATTTTAAGACTTTCCAACATCTGCTTGCACTGGGTCCAAATCATAGTCTAATTCTTGGTTACATTGACTACAAGTTTTGTATTCCTCTAGGTATTTCTGACTCAGTTTTGTACAATCGGGGAAAATAGTATAGAAAATTGACTTGTTTCATTTTCTGCTCATTGTGTCCTCATTCTCATCCTTTAGATGGAGTTCAATAAAATTCTAAAAGATCTGCAAAAAAATAAGTAAAAATAAAATTTAAAAAGTAAATTCATAAATTTCTCTGGCTCTCTTTACGCTTTCAGTCTAAGAGAATGAGTTTAACAAGGTTGCTTCATTTATATACATATATATATATATATGAAAGAAAAGAAAAAGACTTTTAGAGGAACCAACCGTTTCTTTATATTCAATTTTAAACTGTTAAATATCTCTTTTCTGCCCAATCCATTGACACTTCTGCTCCCCTTTTCTGTCTATGGAAGGGAATGTAATAGTTAAGGTGACTTCAGTTGCTGTAATGCACAACATGCCTCAAACCAAAGTTTAAAACGGTGTTCCTGTTAAGCAGGTGGCGCTCCTCAAAGTAGAAAATCAGCATCCGTGCTCTTTCCATATTTTGGTTCCACCGTATCCAACATATGGCTTCCAAGATTAGTGTACACAGTTGTTTCAAGCCAACAGGATGGGAGAGAGTATGGAGGCTCTACCATTGAAGATTTATACGTCCATAGCTTGAAGTGGTACACATCACATTCACCAACATTCCACCTGCTCATTCACACGGCAACTGCAAGGGAGGCGGAGAATCGCAGTTCAGGAGTATGCCGACGACGGAGAGTGAAGCCGACCTGAACAGCCAGCCTGCCCCTGACGCAGGAAGACGAAGACTAAAGGCTGCAAGAAACAGTGGACAATATAGATACGAATCATCTTATACAACTCCACCTTATACGAATTATTTAGATTTGTTACTGATTTCTCAAATGAGGCAAAAAGTTGATGACTCTCAAATTGCACATTTGTTGTTAGGTCAAATTTTTGTATTAGTCAAAGGAATATTTTCTAAGAAAATTCCAACTCCATATTCTTAGCAGTTATCAATATTCACAATTATAATAATATATAATGTAAACAATGGAAAATCTAAAAATGTTAAATGTAGTCTCTATGAGGGAGGCCACATTTGTCTCTTTTGATCACTGATGTACCTTAGTTGCCTAGAAGAGTATTGCAGAGTTGACACTCAGTAAAGAATGTTTGGATGGTTTAAATGAATGAATTTTCTAAGTACTTTTTCATATACAAGAAGACATAGTGCTCTAACTCTGAATTGGTTTATAGTACTGCTTGAATATGGTAATTGAGGAGACAAGCTGTAGTTTTTTTCAACTGACTTTTACCTACCTGAAAAATGTGTTTTTATGCAGTGTTATAACCTTGGACCCATTCTCTTTTTTTAAGCAGAAGAAGATGGCTTACCTATCAAAAACCTTGATATTCATTCTTTCAATACTTGAAAATTGACGGATTCACGAAATGGCATTCAATGGCTCTTTCTCATGTCTTACGAAATAGATAACAGCCATATTTCTTTGAATGCTTGTTTTAAAGATTTTTTTCTATGTCAGATTTCAATTAAGTCCCATATGATTTACTCTGCAACACGGGCTTACAAAAATCTATAGAAGAACAAAATTTTCCCCTACTATATTCATGATAAAAACTATACTCATGGCCAAAATTGAAGAACTTTTTCTTCCCTAGTTTTTATCCATCACTATACATATGTGTCCCTTTACCCCTTTTGCTGAGAACTTTTTTTTAAATAAGCACAGAATGGTACCAAAAGACATTTAATACATATTAAGTTGATAAGCATATTGCACAACTATATGTATAAGCCACACTTGTTTGTCAAAAAGTTAAACATAGAATTACATATGACCCAGCAATTCCACTCTTCCTTATATACCTGAAAGAATTGAAAACAGGTGCTAAACAAAGACATGTACACACATTCATAACAACACTATTCATAATAGCCAAGAAGAGCAGAACCAGCCCAAATGTCCATCAATCAATGAATAGATAAACAAATTGTGGTATATACATGCAATAGAATATTATTCCACCTTGAAAAAGAATGAAATATTGATACGTGTTATACTATGGTTGAATCTTGAGAACATTATGCTAAATAAAATAAGCTGGACACACAAGGTTAAGTATTGTATGATTCCACTGATATGAAATATCTAAAATAAGTAAACCCATAGAGCTAGAATGCATATTAGTGGTTGCCAGGGGCTGCAGGGAGAGGAGATTGGGGAGAATGTGCCTAATGTCTGTTGGGTTTTGTTTTGGAGTGATGGGAACTCCAGGATTTTGGAACTATGTGGAAGTGGTTTTTGTAGAACATTGTGAATGTACTAAATGCCATTGAAATTGCTCACCTTAAAATGGTTACTTTTATGTTATGTAAATTTCACCTGAATAAATAAAATGTCACTCGTTTAAAAATTTGTTACCATATCTATATGTAAATCTATATGTTAATATATGCATAGGGAAAAAATCCAGAGAAATTCATGCAAAATTTTAATAAGGGTTATCACTGGATTTAGCATTATGGAATTTTTTCTCTTTCTGAATTATTATTTCTGTAATTTTATAAAGAGCATATATTGCTTTTGTCACACCCAAAAATTCATATATAATGATGATACACACCTACATTTTTTTTTTTTTTCTGGAAGATTAGCCCTGGACTAACTGCTGCCAATCCTCCTCTTTTTGCTGAGGAAGACTGGCCCTGAGCTAACATCCGTGCCCATCTTCCTCTACTTAATATTTGGGACGCCTACCAAAGCATGGTGTGCCAAGCAATGCCATGTCTGCACCCAGGATCTGAACTGGCGAACCCTGGGCTGGTGAAGTGGAACGTGCGAACTTAACCGCTGCGCCACTGGGCCGGCCCCCATACATTTTAATATTGGACTGAGACATATGTTAGGTAGACTAGTTTTTACTATTTTTTAAATGTGCATTTTATTTTATTTGAGGTTGTTGAGAGTAACATATTTCATCTTACATGGAGTTTATAATGAATGACTAGGAAGTAGAACTGGAAATGAGTATAAAACTTATGACTATCTATATAGAACAATTCTATATCAAATGGAGTTTGTATACAGTTTCCTCTAGTTATGCAGTAAAACTATATATACAGTAAATTTTACAGTAAAATGCATATATAGTAAATCATGTGTATCCTTGAAAACAATAATAGTATAACCTTGACATTCTTGAGGTTCATAGCCAAAGACCCAGATTTACAAACATGACTATATTAACTCTTTCCTTTGGGAAGCATTTTTTTCCATAAAGATATAGAGATTTTATAAATTCAATAAAATAACTGCATACTTAATTCAAGAATAGCCTTTGAGACTCAGATGCTGGGCTGTGGACTAGGATTACTGTGGTAGAAAGATGGTTTCCCAAAGATGTTCCGTCCACATCTATGAAACCTGTGAATATGATGAGATTTCACTCCCATAGTTATGTCATGTTATATGGCACAGTTGACCTTAAATAGGGAGATTATCTAGTAAGTTTTATCTAATCATGTGAGCCATTTTTAAAAAAAGAGTTTTCTCCAAGAAGCAACAGAAGGGGAAGTCTGAGAGTTCAAAGCATAAGAAGGATTTGCCACACCATTGTTGACTTTAAAGATGGGGAGGGCCCCATGCAAGGAGTGGACAGTGGTTCAAGAAGCTGAGAACCACAGTTCAGCAACCTACAAAGAAATGGGAATCTTAGTCCCACAACCGCAAGGAACTGAATTCTGCCACTAACAGCAATGACCTTGAAGAGGATCCAGAGCTCCTGATCAAAACATAGTTGGCCAATAACTCAATTTTGGCCTTGTGTGACCCTGACTAAAGAACCCAGCCACGCCATCCCAGACGTCTGATTTACAGAACTATGAGATAGCAAATGGATGTTGTTTCAAGCTGCTAAATCTGTGGTAATTTGTTATGCAGCAGCAGAAACCTAAGAAACCACACATGGTGAGAAAACTGCAGTTCAAATATTGCCACAGAAAATGTGCAACCATGTACCTAACTCAGCGTCTCTGCCAATAATGTCATTAAGTGATTTGCAAAGGAAAAGGTAGATTCCTATCCTCTGGGACAACAGCAAGGTATGACCAATGTCATGGTAACTATCTCAGGATGATATCAGGAAAATCCAACAATTAATGAATGAGATCTATGGGAAAAAAACCCAGGGGAATAGACACATGGCCGGAGTGCTTTTTCACCCACAGTCAATGAATGAATTAGAATACCTGTCTAAAACTAGTACTTACACAACTTTACCATAGAATATGATCAGAAGGGCCCAAAAGAATGGGGTGCGAGAACATAGAATTTGACAATGTGTGTATGTCAGGTATAGCCCAAGTGGATTTGGAGGAACAACCCTGGACTTCTGATCCCTGGTGAAATGCCCTTTATGGAGGATCAGGGAGGACTCACCAGGCCTCACAACGGCATGGACGACATATTCTTCAAACTGGTGCACCTCCTTTTCCTCTGCTCCCTTGCACATCTAGACCTTCTACTCTGATGTGTGTAAGGGGTGCATATAGTAAAAGTCCCAAGAATTTTGATCACTAGAAAAAAGTATCCTCAATTTTAATTAATATTCTGAACTTGATTAATATGAGTCAGTCATATAAGTTCAACTAATTCTGGGTGCCTTAGAAAATTGAATTTCTCAAGCTATGGGCCATATCCTGAACTAAGCTGATCACCCTTGATTATTATCACACTACAAGATGTTCTTAGGCAGCCAGCCAGGAGCTCATATGATTCCCTTTATCATATCACTTGTGTTATAAATGCAACAGCTCATTTTTAAGACTTGTTAATATGCAAAATACCATAAAAAGACCAAATAGCATAATGAAGCCTTATGGACACATTTTCCAGTAGTGTCAATTATAAACTCATGGCCAGGCTTGTTTTATATATACCCCCATCCACTTTATTATCTCCCAACACACACACACACACACACACACACACACACACGGTTTGTTTTGAAACTAATCTTAAACATTCTATAGTTTCATTAGTCAACTTTTCAGTACACACCAATAAAAGATAAAGACATTAAAAAAATAATATCCCTGTCATACCTAAAATAATGACATAATTTCTTAAAATGATCACATATTTATTAGGTGCTTATATTTCTCAATCTGATTTTTTTTCCTTTTTAAGTTGGTTTGTTTGAATCAGGATCCAACAAGATACAGACATTGCATATAGAACTTTTAAGCTTCTCAGGTAAGAACACTGTGAGGGCTATGTCATCCCCTAACAGAGGCCAGTGCATATTACACTTGTCTCCAATAGTCCATTTATCCCCCCAGTAAAATCCAAAGTCCTTACCATGACTTATGAAATTTGACACAATGTGGTTCCCTGTTATCTCTCTAATGTCACCTTCCACTACTCACCTACACTTCATTTCCTCCAGCCACAATAGCCTTGGGCTGTTGGGGAGCATTTGAGGATTTGGCAGTAGTTTTTTAAACTTCAGCCCACAAGGCCTCTTTCTTCCCTACTGGAGCAGCCTCCACAAGCCACTGCCCTGCCACCAGTCACATGACTGCAGCAGAGCGTGAGTCATCATTCTATGGCTTTGTCTGTCATTAAGAATTGACAGGTACAACAAAGGAGCCACTCTGGGCAACTTCTCCACATGCCTCACAACTCATTTATCACCAATTATCTTACTTAAACTTCCGGATACATCTGAAAGCCTTCCAATTCTCTTCACTTCCCCTACTAACCATGATTATCTTTCAACTCAATTGCTGAGTTGGTGTCTCCCTGATCTCTGTGAAATCCCTCTGACCTGTCACAAACTCTTCTCCACACAAAGAATTCCTAAAGAATAAATTGAGTCATGTCACCCCTCTCTTAAGACCATGTAATGATTTCACTTTATGCTGAGAATAGAATTCAGACTATTCATCTGACCTGCAGGACTCTGTTGGACCAGGCCATTGCCTGTCTCGTGAAGCTCTTGCACTATTCCTGTCTTCACTCACTAGAGGAGTGAAACTCAACTTCCTCCCATTCTTTAACCACAAATTTCCTCGTCAGAAGCTGTCTCCTGTCTCAAATCCTTTACCTCTACCTCTTTACCAGCCTGTTCCTTCTAATTCTTCACACATTACTCTTATCACTTATCTTTAATAGCATTTATCACAATATGCTATTGTACGTATACTATGATATGCATTTTTAATATGTCTTCTCACTCTGCCCTAAAATCCATTAAGCTCCATGAGAGTGGGGATCAGACCTTTATTCACAATGTACTTAATTTCACAAAAAGTCTACTCAATAAACATTTGTTAAAGGAATAAGAGTATGTATCCATGCATCCATGCAAGAATGAAAAACTAAACAGCTTTTTTACTTAATCAACTAAATCAGGCACTTTGCACAATCCTAGCCATCAGGATTCATATAGAAAGATGAAATGATAAGCATATGTCTCATGGCATGTTTACTCTTACAATTGGAAAAAAG
The DNA here is from genome assembly GCF_021613505.1 of Equus quagga. NCBI lineage: Eukaryota > Metazoa > Chordata > Mammalia > Perissodactyla > Equidae > Equus > Equus quagga. The sequence goes on from NC_060274.1 coordinate 58,624,159, forward strand.
AAGCGAGCATCGAGCATTTGACTTGGCTCCAAGTCAAAACTAGGAAGGTGAACCAGAAACTCTATGGCCCTGCTCAAAAGTTGTTTCTGAGGTTTGAGTGAGAAGGGCTGAAGGAATCTGCATTTTGTTGATGGTTTACTGAGCAGAGTTAAAGCCATGTATCTCTCTGGGTTGGAAAAGAGGTTTGTAGAAACCCTCTGACCCAAATGAAGCTTCATTCCCACAGTTCAACTAAGTAATTAATATGTACATTTAAAACCTGCCCCACCAGAAATAATTTTCTAGCAACCCATGTGTGGCAAAGATGGCTGCAAAAATATCTTCTACCCCAATGCTCTTCTGCAGTATGACCTTACCAGTCCCTCATTAGGAGAGGGAGTCTAATTTCCTTGAATGTCAACTGGCTCCACTGACTCACCTGCATCCAATAAAATGGGAAGGAAGTAACTCAAGTGACTTCTGAGGCTAGGCCCAAAGAAGCCTGCGCCCCACAAAGCCCTATGTGTTTTAATTCCCTGTACATCATCTTGGTTTGCTGGCACACTTGGAACACTATGTGCCAATTGTTCCCTTGCAGGATGCTCCCTTTCAGAACCCAGACACCATTCTGTGAGAAGTCCAGGTCACGTGGAAAGCCTGTATATAAGCACTCCGGTACAGTCCTAGCTGAGTCCAGCCTTTGAGTCACCCCAGGCCAGCCGCCAGATATGTGAGTGAAGAAACTTTCAGATGATTCCAGCCCCCAGTCATTCACGTCACCCCAGCCATTCTAGTCTTTCCAACCGAGGCCTCAAACTTCATTCTATCTCCACAGTGCCCTGTCCAAATTCCTGACAGACAAATCCATAGGCATAGTAAAATTATTGTGGCTTTATGTCACTAAGTATAGACTGGTTTCCAACACAGGAATAGATAGCCAGAACACTAGAGTTACCAAAACAACCTGTAGAGGCACATTCTGGTACCATATAAAAACTAATATACTGCAAGCACGCTATGCAGGCATATGTCTTCATCATGGCATCATCTCTAACAGGGAATTAGATTCAATCTTAAAGTTAAATTAGTCAGAAATGATTTGTGTATACATTAATAAACTGGACAATTAATTATATAGCCACTAAAATAGTATGAAATGCAGATAGCAATCAGGAAAATGTGTATGCTCTAGGTATGCTTTAAGGTTAAGATAAAAATAAAAAGAAAAATATCAAATGGTGTAAAAATAAGTACGTACGTGTTAAAAAAAATGTATACTTGTAGACAGTATGGAAAAGCAGCCCACAAAAGAGAAAGGTCTTGCTGACATTAAGCATCTAGAGTGTGAGTGATGATGCACCAGATTTGCTTGAATATTTTGTACAGTTACTTTAAAAAAAAGTATATAAAAGTGTATATAATGTACAGATAGTCCCACATCTCATGGGTAGTTAGAGAATCAATCCTTCCAAATTGGGTGGGGCAGCAGGAGAAGAAATGAAGAGAGGTTCTCTCTCTTGTATCCTGAAGGATGTGACTGCTTCTGTTCTACTGGATATGAGAGAGTTATTTCTGTTTGGTTCTGCAGCACACACAGGTAAATTCATTCCATGGTTGGATTTAGGTCATAGACATACACTCTTTCTTGAGTAAAGTTCAGAAATGGACATTTAGGTCAACTTTAGCTTATGTTTTCTTATTATGTACTTGAAATGGACATTTAGGTCAACTTTAGCTTATGTTTTATTATTATGTACTTGACTAGTTAAGAAGGCAAAAGCTGTTTTTGGTTTTGTTGTTGTTAGTGTTTTTCTACCCCCGAAAACAAAGGCCAAAAAGAAATAAAAGATGCTACCTAAGAAGCTATGTTTACAGAATTCTAAGGAAAGTTCTCCTGGGTGTCCTACCAAAGACAATTTAGAAACACAGAAAATCTAAAGTTTATGTTTAAAGCTCTGTGGAGTTTGATGTTTTTCTGGTTTGGATCTAGGTGGAAATGTTAATATCTCACCAATGCTTACTAAAATATGATTCTTCTTTCAGGCTCAGAATAGAAAACAACAACTGGAAAGCAGTAACGCACATGTGCCACAGATGTGCAGGGAAAACCAGGCTAGGAGAAAAACATGACCAGTATAGATTAAGAAATAGAACCTTATTTCCATGGATAAAAGGTGCTCCATGCACAAAAATGTATTCAAAGTGTTAAAATTTAAAACGTCTTTATTTTTAAATCACCTTAGGATTATAAATCTGTACTTAACATATAAGTATGAAAGTGGATTTGGGGAGAGCAAGGAGACTTAGAATGCAATTGACATCCCAGTTTGTGTTATTGTTCTCACTTCTTTTACAAGATGGTCATGTCACACAAACACAAAAATATTCATGGAATCTTTCATTTTAAATTCCTCCTATGTCTCAATGATTTCCTATAATAATCAATGCGTCTTCTACTGAAGGAAGACTATGAGTTCTGTGATTTAATGCATTTGTCTTTTCAAGTAGTGTTTACAAAGCCAAAGTCGATTCTTTGTTGTTCTGCTGGGCATAACTGCTTTTTATTTTTCAGAACTTGTCTGCAAGTCCTGCTCTGTATCTGTCAGTTTTTGTATCTGACATGTCTAATAATCACTTGCAGAGTTTATATTGAACTAAATTTAAATATCAGAGTTTATGAGGCTGAGCTCACACAGTCTCATTCTCATAGATTAGAAGCTGCTGGCACCAAGATAACTTTGCAAGTAAATACCAACAGTCTGATTCAACCTGATATTTGCCAGGAAAACATTTCTGATCGAGAATCCTCTGCTAGTACTTTGAATACCATCATCTGGCAAGACTTGAAAGTGAACCCTTGAGACAGAAGAGGCAGAATAAGCCACTCTCTGAGGTAGGTCCAGGCTATTTCTCATCCTGAACTGTGTGCCCTCCAGGTCTGACCTAAAGCCACTAGATGGAAGAGGATGCCAATCTTGAGAGAGGGGATCAGCTTCAAATATGGGCATCAGACAGGTGTATAACATAGTGGTCATGAGAAACTGCATGTGGTTTGTTGGCTCCCACAACAGCCCCTTCCCATGGTGCCGTAAAAGAGTTGACGAGCTAAAGAAGGCACTTAGAACTGAATTGATAGCTAAAAATTCTATTTACGATTTCATAGTATAATGTGCCATACCCAACTTTATAATAAGTAGAGATTCTATATCCACGACCATCTCCACTCTTAACATTCAAGAGTTAATCCCTTCATTTTATTATAGCACCAAAGTCTTGAAAATCATCAAAAAGCAATTGAGCTAAAAGGAAAAAACAAGTAAAATAACTTAGAATTGTAGAGGGAAATTACCATTATAAACAAAAAACCTGTTATTTTATGTCAATAGCATTGCTAATCAAATAACATATCTCTAGGATCACATCAGATTTTCTCCATTTCCTGTATCACATTTCATTTGTAGAGTATACTGAATTAGCTGTGTCTTGTCCAAAATACTTAGTGCATAAATGTGAGTACTGAAATCCCACATATGTATGTAAAGTATAACTAGTTGTGCTTAAACTTTACAATTCAACTAACATATATTTAACTTTTGTAACACACATTTGTTTCAATTCCACAATTTCTGTATGGAATTCAGAAACTTGAATGACAAAAAGGGTAAAATAGATGACCATTTACATCACATTTCACCAAGATTTATGAGAAATACTATTTTCTTATCATTATTCCATATATAATCAGAAAATTTTTAAATTATCTCTATAATAACCCCCAAAAGGTCATTAGTTATAAAAACAATAGTAACGTAAAGGATTTGTTGTATATAAGGCTCTTACTTCTCTAAGCTATTTTTTTTCCTTGAGTGCCCAAAAGACATTTAGTAGATGACATTTAGTCACACTCCTTTCCTGGGAACTCTGAGAGCCAGTTTCTAAGGTGGAGCTGTAGAGCACCTGCCTGAGCCAGGCCCTGCTCTACGTATGTCACAAAAATAAAAATATTTACCAGATTCAGAGAAAAGTTAAATTCTCTGGTAATTTTTTCTGGTTTGGAAATGACAATAGCCTCTGACTTTTTTTTAGTTTTATACAGTTTACAAAGCTCTTTTATATGGACTATTTTATTTTCCCCTTACGTTCTTTGAGTGAACTGTTTTCCAGGGCTCTTTATTTACCACATTTTCTACATGGACAAACAGAAGCTCAGGAGAGTTACTCTCTCACAGTCATGTGATTCATAACCAGTAGAGCTGATGAAACAAATTTGATATTAAGCAAATGCCTGCTGTGGGTTAAACAATATGGTTGTCATGTTGACCTCTGCCTCATACACTGAAAAAGAGATCATAAAAATAGGTTTTCCAATTCTGCACGTGCCACCTGAATTCTCATCTTGCCCTAACAGCTGGCATCTAAGTTAAAAAGAGAATGAAGTATTTAAAAGGGCTTAAAATTAGTAACTGGAAGAAACCTAACAACATTATAATACAAATTTCAGCAAAGTGAAAAAAGAAAAAGCTAAAGCTCATACTCGCAGTTAATGGCTTTAGTTCCACGGACAGAGGAAAATCCATAAGAAATTATTTTAAATGCTGACTTGGGCATACTTGAAAAATCAATAAAAGCATTTAATTTTCAGGAGTAGGGGATATTTTGATGATATCAGCTTCATTACTTCTACAGATTTAAATGTGCAAGATTTTTTGGAAGAAATGACATTTCATTATGACAAAGTTTTCCTCTGCTCCAACAATATGCTGAGTGCCATGATACGTAGATGTTGAGCACTTGTGGAGAGTCGCAAACAAATAATGCCTTTAAAGGGAAATCTCATTTCTAGGAAAAGGAGATATTTCTTATTCAAGAATAGACTTTCCACAGGAGGCTTGTTAGTCCTGTTTTAATCTACATTATTCTGGTTAAAATATCCAATTTGCTCTTTTTTGTGTGATTATCATCATTTCTATGGTGTCATTAGCCATGGTAATAGCAATTAGGGACAGCACTTGAAAACTCATAGCAATTCCAGTTAAACCATGTAGACTTTATGCTTAACAACTCTAAAGATAACGAGGAAGGCGTGCAAAACATAATACAAAAACGAATAAAAACAGTAATCAACCCAATAGGATAAATACATCTGACTGCTCATACAGATGGACATAAGAACACAAATACATGAAATATCTGCAATTGTTGAACAAGTTAATTTAGAATTTTTTAGTCACTTAACTGCAAATGTTCTAATGCAGATTGCTAGAGCATGATCTTCAAGTTCCTGATTTAAATACTAATTAGTTGTTTGCAATTAGTCCATTAATAAGCTTATAAACCTGAGTATTTTCCTTATTTTCATTAAGTATTGGTGTTAAAACAGTATAAACATGTAAAAAGAGTAAAAAAACGTAGTGCTTATATTATTAAACAATTCAAATTAAAATTGGTGGCTCAGTCTTGGGAAGTAGAGAATTGTTCTGCATTAGCAGAAAGAGAGAGGTGCAAATTACACTGAAAATATCTGTTCATTTGGCACCCCTTCCTCAATCATTTTTTGGTAGTCAGGGAGCAGAATTATCCATCATATTGTTGGTCTCGCTCCGACTGACCTTGAGCATCTACCACCTATGAAGGTCTTAACCTTTGTATTTATCTCTTACTCTGATTCCACCTAGAGCTGACCATTAAAGAAAGCTATTCCTTACTTTCATAATGTTTAAGATTATTAGCATTATTCATGTTTAACAAATTTTCCTGTCTTTGGCTCATATTCTGCATGCTTCAGGCACGTGGTATGAAAATCAACCTTTGGAAATATTGGATCACAGAATCATTAACACACTTGGGCTCAAACATTCTACCAGTGGCTTTGGCTTGAGAAAGTGTCCACAGGGAGCTTCTGTGATAACAGAAAGAGCAAGAGAGCTCCTTGAAGCTGCATAAAGTTAGGTCTATCTCCTGTCCCAGCTGGTTTCTATACCAGAGACAAAGATTACTATTTGATATTTAGACCTTGTGCTTTCCTCATACCCCCATCTCTTAGTGGTGACGTGATTGGCCAGAAGGAGGTTAAACAGCTGCATTAATTATTTAAAGATGGGCCCCAGATAGTCTAGATTATATTAATGCCACTTCTTCTCATGAGCTGTGTAGCTATTATTGAGGAAATCAGCTGAGCTTCATTTAAGAAGGATGACATGTCCATAAGATGCTGAAGACGTGGTTAAATGACTTAGATGAATCTCAAGTTCACTGCTTTTTTTTTTTTTTTTTGAGGAGGATTAGCCCTGAGCTAACATCTGCCTTCTATCCTCCTCTTTTTGCTGAGGAAGACTGGCCCTGAGCTAACATCTATGCTCATCTTCCTCTGCTTTGTATGTGGGATGCCACCACAGCATGGCCTGACAAGCGGTGCATAGGTCCTTACCGGGGATCTGAACCTGCGAACCCCAGTCTGCTGAAGCAGAACGTGAGATTAACCATTGCACCACGGGGCCAGCCCCTCAAGTTCACTTCTCATGTTAATTGCCAAGTGAGCAGCAAATTCTGAATAGTTATACATGCTCTATGTAACATAATCAGTGCTGTATGGAGAATGAAACTTCTTTTCTCATCGTTGTGACTGCTTATTTCCTCAACTGAAAGCTGTATGAGTTTATAACTCTTACATGTATCATGTGCTCACTCGATAGCTAATAGTATTTTTATTAGGTCTCTGTAGATTGCAACTAGTGAAAACTCACTAAATTAGATTATGCTAAAGGAGAGAAGATATTTTTAGAATATAAAAGCACCTTACGAAGTCTAAAGAATCCAGATTCAATCAGGTCTCAGAAATAAACTTAATAACCAAGGATACAAATGCCAACAGAACACTCCCCATCTCTCGCCTCTGCCTCTCTGCCAGACTACATCATCATTCTAGCTCATAGAATACCACTTTTCCTTAGTACAAACCCATTGAAGGACATGGCTGAACATACCTCTTCAGTTTATAAATCCCCTGTTGAAAAGACTAGCTATGCTTAATCCTGATTTCATATCCCTGCAAGGAAATTCTGATTGGGCCAACTTGGTTTAGTTGTCCAACCCTAAGCTGGAGTAGAGTCAAGTTATATAAATATAATTATTTTGGAAAAGTGGTTCCTACTACAGTAGTTGGAGCAATTGGGCAGACAAACAATGATAATAATAATGGCACCAAAAGTTGCATGACACTGTTCTGCCTGGGCCTTCAAAGGAAATATATGGACCATGCTTCCTGCTCCAATAACAATCTCATAATTAAGACATATAGCACAGAGCTGTAGACATTAAAGAAGTAGTTGAAGGTCTGTGTTGTATGACTCTACCTTCTTTAGAAATGGTTTTGACTTTATCTTATTCTCCAAAATCATAAAGTTAAAAATAAATAGTATGAAAATCCTAAAGAGACTGTGTTTTGCTGTTCATTTCTTCAAGCATTGATACTTCCTAGAAGCCAAAGAATTGTTATTACAAAGAATAAGGGGAGAACAAGATTTTACCTGGAGTTCAGGTGTGCAGTGGTCAGACAAGGCCTTTATGGGAAAATGACATTTAAGCTAAGCTCTGAGAATGAGGAGGAATTAACTGGATGAAACGTGGAGGAAAGAGAGATGCAAGCAGAGGGTGTATTAAATGTAAAATTCAACAAACTAGAACAAACAATAGTAGAAGCTGTTAACATCAAATCCAAGTTTAAACCATCAGCCAGAGAGCATATTGAAGCACACAGCTGACGCAGGAAGTGTGATATATCACCCTCGACCAAATGGTGGTTTAATTTTTAATTACATTAAATTACCACAAATATTTAATTAGACACAGGTGGTAATGTAGCACCCCTTTGTGTTTCTCAGTTCCAACATATTATGTGTGTGTTTTGGTCTGCAGTCTAAATGTACATATACATATTCATAGAATGCTACTGAGTATAGATTTAACAGCCTGAAAGAAAGCTTTCCAAGAAAGAAAACACTCTGATATTGATAAACAACTCCCTGATTCACAGTTTCCAGTCCTGTGTGCAGACCAGCTGTGCTGTTAGTTATAATTTCTGGCATGTGTATAAATTTTAGCTTTATTTCATCCCCAGAAATTCTCTACTTGCCCAGATAAGTTCAAAAATATATGTTTTGAATTCTGGAAAGATGGCAATGGTGGCAGTTTTCGAATCTCCCTGCATCTCCCATAAAAATGGACAGAACAACTAAAATAGAAAAATCAAAACCCACAGACAATACCATGAAAAAGTGGTGAAAATGTACCTGCAATCCCACAGCCCCAAATATAAGCAGGTTTGGACAAACCATGATAACTAAAAGACCTGTGTGGTAGCAGCAGCCATGCAGGAGGAGGCAAAGGGAAGGGAGGGGGAAGCAAGAGGACCTCAAAGAGTCAATAGGTACAAAGAGGAAAAAGCAAGTTGGTGTGAGAACCTCAGCTGAAACTACAATTAAGGAGTAATTTCAAGGGGTCCATTGCAATGTCTGAAGAAGTTGGAGCCATCAGGATGTCGTGAGCTTTCAACAGCCTGAAAATCCCCTCTAGACTAAAGCCACACATTAGGAGTCAGCTTGAAACAGAATTCAAATAGAGCATGACCTCAAAATATGTGTGAAGAAAAGAGAAGATCTGAAAGAGTACAGGAGGGAAACAGTGTCTGGAGATCTGAGAAAACAAGAGGCCATGTATCTGAACAGTATACAGCAACAACAGATTGGGAACCACATCTTTCCTGCTTATCCTTGTGGCTCCAACACCTAACATAATTCGTATCAGATATGGAAATTGAGGTAAAAACTAAAGTGGTTTATAATAATGACAATTATGATGCCCTTTTATCATATATAATGTACTTTCACACTCTTAACTTCTGCCCATAAAAGAAATTATCTATCCCAATATTTGAATAACATTTTTAAACTTAAAACATATATTTTTATAAGGTAGAAGATATGAACTTGGATTTAATTGAGTGTAGCATAGAAAAGCAGTACAGATTTATTATTTCCTTTGTATTCAGAACTGAACCTGTGTTTGTGGGAAGTTTCAACTAAATAATTAATCAGTTGAACATAATAGAGAGAAATTTCACTCTAGCACTGATGCAAGGTCACAGTCTACAAAAGGGATAGATGAAATATCCTATGCCTTTGCAATAGACCTAAAGGATATTCCAAAGCAAATATTGCAGAAAATATTCCATACCAAAATTCTTACTGGAAAGAACTTGTTTAATTTATTCTAAAAATCTCCCGATATGTAGAGGCCCAGAATCTTCTAGAGCTTCAGTCAGGTTTCAACAATCCCTTATACATGGGTTGAATCTAATAATCCCAAAGTTTCAGACACCCTTCTGATATACAATCATTTTATCCTGCAGTTATTACTCAAAGAAGTGGTTGAATTGGCAGCAGAGAATTTGATTTCTCAAGTTACTGTTATTTTATTGGACTAAAGGTAGCAGTGATTGTACTAAATAGATTTTTTAAAAAGCTCTTTTCTGAGTATCCTTCTCTTGTAGCCACGCTATTACTTTCATAGAATTTTAGTGCAATGCTTGGATTGTAATAGCCTTTAGACACCTGTGCATTGTAGTGCAAGATGTAGTACATAATTATTTGTGACACACCTCAAATGCCAATTTGCTAGACCACAGAATGCTCCCTGGGCTCAATAAATCTTTACAAACCCATCTAAAGTGGCTGTGCTACACTCTTCTCCCCTTTCCCCCATTCATTTTGTGCAGTAGATTCTATGAAGTGACTATTATATTATGGTTTCTATTAATTGGAAAGTATTGCTAATATTTTATGACAGTTGAAGAAATATTATAGAGTATTCTTCCGTTTATTCAGTTGTCATAGTAATTGTACTATCAATTTATTATTATCATTTTATATTTGGGTAGCACTTTACAAATTTCACATACACAGATGTGCTTTGTATTTGTTTAATCTTCTCAAAATCTCTGCGGGGTAGAGAGAGCAGGAGACATACATATTTCATAAAAGAAGAAGCAACGGCAGAAAACTTTCATGATTTACCCACAGTCATACTGACAGTAAATGGTGGAAGCTGAATCTGAACCTACATCTGCTGCTACTTCCTCAAGAAAAATGAAATTAGTCACATTGATTGTTAGATGACCCCTTTAGTGTGGATATTTTAATTTAGTTGTGATATAGTTTACTCGTATGGAAGGCTTAAGAAGGAAGACCAGTTAAGAAATTATTGCAATAATCCAGGAAAGAAACCATTATGATTTGAATGAGAGCGATAGTGATGGAGAAGTTTCTATAAATGTTTGCAAACTAAAGCCAACAGGATTTTCTGATAAGAGGAATAAAGAAGACAGGATAATATCATAATGTTGGGTCTAACCAACCAAAAGAATGTGGTTGCCTTTTGTTTAGATGGAGAAGGCTGTGAGAGGAACACGTTTTGGATGTCAAGATTCAAGAGCTTAGTTTTGAGCTGGTTAAGTTTGAGATGTCTTGAGACATCCAACTGAGTATATTGAATAGGTGGATGGATGAGTGAGTTTGAAGTTTGAGTGAGATGTCTGGGCTGGAGATATGCTTTGAGATTCATAAATGTATAGATACTGTTTAAAACGATGAGTCTGGATGAAGGTTATGAAAATGACATGGTTTCCTAAAATCCAGATGAAGAAAGTGTTTCAAAAAAAGTATGAGTGATCGTTTGTGTTAAAGACTGCTAGCACGTTGAGTACATCGAAGGCCTGGAATTGAACACAGAGAAGTCCTTCCTGTGCTTGACAAGGGCTACTTTGATGGAGTAGTGGGTACCAAAGACTGCAGTGATTTCCAGAGAGAAGGAGAAGAGAAGTGAAATGATCAATTACAGAAATTTCTTTAAAGGTGTTTTGCTGAAAGAAAAATGGGGTAGAAACTGGAGGAAAATTAGGGAGACTTTTTTTTCCTTTTTTTAAACTAAGAAAAATAACAGTATAATTGTATACTGGTAGATAATCTAGTGGTACAGGAAAAAATGATGCTGCAAGAAAGAGGAGAGTTAATTGCTAAAGCCAAGTCTAACAGGCAAAAGGAAATGGAATCCACTATGAAGTAAAAGGGGTGCTATTGGGTAAGAACATGCACTGTTTATCAATAGTGGTAGGAGAGGAGTCAAAGAATCTGAATACAGATGTAGATAGGTTGATATGTGTAATGGTAAGAGCCTATGGAAATTCTCTTCTAATTGCTTCTATTTTTATCAATGAAATAGGAAGCAAGAATGTTATCTAAGAATGAGGATGCCAGAACCATACTATTTCAATTACAATAACTTCATGGTCTATTTCTCCAATGTTTTTATCTTTTCCACAAATTTCTTTTTCTATTTTCTAACCCCAGTTCTTGGCCATTTTCATACATTATTCTTTCAGATGAGCTGCAGTATTAGCTTTTCAGGTTCTAACAACAACAACAAAATAGTGTTGATCGAAATTAAGTGTATGAATTTGGACATAATCGGTATGTTAACAATATGTCTTTCTAGAAAACTGGCAGGCTTCTCTATTTATTCATCTTCTTTTATATCTTCTGATAAATCCAGTTGTTAAGTCTTATTTGTTTGTTGTCAAGTTCAATCTTGGGTGTTTTATGTTTTTTTCTTTTTTTTGAATGTGAACTATCCTCCTCTTATCCCATCCCACAGCGCTTAAAACTAAACTGTTTATTACTTATATGAAGGAAAGCTAATTCAATTTATGCCAAGAAGTATGTTTTATGACTTTGAACAAGTCATTTAAACCCACAAATCTCTGCCTCTGCACCTGGAAAAGAGCCAAATAAACTAAATGACCTTGTAATTAAAAAATATATAAATGGAAAGATACTAATATTATTCTTATTTTACTTACTAGCCAATTGGGTCTCAGAGAGTGTAATTTACCCAACATCATTCTGTGGATAATGACAAAAACTTACTCAGTTTTGGGTAAATTACAAATGTACTTTCTAACAGACACTGTTTGGTTATCTAGAGCTGAAAAACAAACCACTGCAAAACTTAGTGGCTTAAAACAAGAATCATTTGTCTGTTTACAGTTGTTTGGGTTGGCAATTTAGGCAGATCTCAAATAGGAGAAGTTGTCCTTATTCTACGTTATGTTGACTTGACTCACTCATGCAGATGTAGTCAGTTGGTAAGTCAGCTGGAGGCTAGTTGACCTCAGATGGCCACACTGTAATGGTGGCAGTTGGCTGGTGCTGTTGGTCAGAGTGCCTTGGTTTTCCCCTCGTGGCCTATAAAGCAAGCTATCTTGGGCATCCTGGGGTTCAAGAGGGAACCCACAATGTGCACACATAAGCCTCTACTTGTGTTCATATTTGCTGATGACCTGTTGGCCAAATCAAGTCCCATGACCAAGCCCATATTGATTGTGGAAAAGGACTGTACAGTGACATGGATAACTGGAGGCATAATTCCTTTCAAATTATTAAAGTAATAACTTACATAGCTCTGAATCTCATTCAGCAGAGTATCACTTTCTAGAACCTGTACATAAAGCTTCAGTTGATTGAAGTTTAGGAAGCATGAAGTCCAATGAAGTTATTGATTTTGATTTAAAATCTCCAAAAGCTCTCACATTGCTAATTTTCCCCCATCAATCTGCTATAGATGTCTGACATTTCAGCATTAAATAGTGAATTATTTGTGTTAAGAATTTATTCCTGATAAAACAACATCTATTCTACTAAATAGACTCCACTTTAACAGAAAATTTATAATGGGGGCACTAGCCCCTAGCAGTTACATTTGGAATAAATACGGGGTGTTTTTTTTTTTTTTTTTTTGGTGAGGAAGATTGGCCCTGAGCTAACATCTGTGCCCATCTTCCTCTATTTTATATGTGAGATGACACTTCAGCATGGCTTGATGAGTGGTGTGCAGGTCTGTGCCCGAGATCCAAACCCATGAACCTGGGGCCACAGAAGTGGAGAACGCAAACCTAACCACTAAGCCACTGGGTCAGCCCGTGGCATAAATAAGGATTTGTGTTCTATTTAAGGTAAATATTGGGGGATAGTCATTTTCTGGATAAGATTACTGCTCTGAAAAGGTAGATCTAGGTTCAACATCACTTTAGAAGTCCCTGGAAAGTCAATAGGGTACAAAGGAAGGGAGCAAACTTTAAAGACTTATTGTATTTATGTTTCAATAAGTCCCAGAGCTGAAGTTTGAATGTAGACAATCCTTCAGCAACCTTACCTTTAACTCACTCAGTTCATATAAACTTGTCTCCTATGCATCTGCCATCATATATACCTTAATAAATTTTTTCTGACCAAAAATGCTATTTCTTTCCACATTTGGGCTTTCAAATCATAGCAACATTTAATGATGAGAAATATATTCTAAAGAACAATTTCTAACAGTGGTATTCAGACTTTGGGAACCCACAGAATATTTCTATTTTAATTTCCTCATTTCTAGGAAAAGAAAATAAAATTACTTCTACCTATCCTCTTGTAAAAGATATGAGGATGAAGCTTACATTATCCTAAAATTGCCTCAAGCTTCTGGAGAAGAAGGTGATATTACATGACCATATTATTCTACCATTATTCTTACATTTTAACTTAAAATCATGACTCAACAAAAGGAACCAAATAGGAAATTCATAAATTAGAGTCAGGCTAACCTTCTAACATTGAGGCTTACCGTTTATTTTAAATAAGGTGCTACTGCTAATTGAAGCTGATATTATCTGTATATATGTTTTAGTCTCTGTGATTATATTTATTTACTCAGAGTATTGATGCAGATATGGTCAATACTTCCAAAGACAATCTATACCTGTAACCAACATATTAGGTCTTACAATTATTAATTAAAAATCAATTAGAAAACTAAATAATGTAGTATTTGTTTATTTCTGTTATCTTTATCCTTGGTAGGCATTCGTAAATGGCCTTTCACTATATTGTGTAGAGAAGAGATGGAAAGAAACATTTGAAAAGCAGCTGAATTTTTGATAAAATATCAATTAATTGATGTCTCCCTCCACCCCTTCTTCCCTTCCATATTCTTTCCTTTCTTTCTTCATTCTTTTTTAAAATTCTGCTGTGCTTACTGAGTAGGGTACATGAAGGCAGCAGGAAATTAATTCTTTGATAATACAAGAGGCAGAAAAGCAGTCATTTTGGTGCCCAAAAAGCAATTAGCAGAAGTAGCCACAACTAGGAGAGAAGCTTGTTTGGTCTGATTGACTAGAAAAGGCAGTATAAGAAGACAAAGGCCAGCTACTAGAGAGTCACGAAAGAAGTGATTAAAAGTAGGTAGGCAAGAGAAAGTATCAAAGGAAGCTGGTTGGACTGAGCGCTGTCCAATGTGAGAGCTTTCTGGGTAAGTGTGAAATGGGAGACAGTTGGAGGTCTAGATGGGGGAGTGAGGGGAACTAGTGAGGTTTCAGCCCTGATTAGTTGTTTTAACGGATGTGCCTGTGGAGGAGCCCAAGCCTCCAGATGATCATCCCAGCCAGAAGGAACAGGAAAACATAACCATTGTCCACGGTGCTAGAATCACCTGAGAAAGATTTGGAGAGAAAATACGATAGAGAGAAAATAAGCTAATTTTAAAACTACTACAACAACGACTTGTAAATGCCAAGAAGAAAACAGCTTAACAGCTGTTCCTACCATAGGAATTGAGACAAGCCAACTCTCAGGAGTAATTTCCCAGGGAGAAGAACTGGCCCAATGAGACCAGGAGTTTACCAAAGAATCAACTTGACCTTTTAAAACATTGTGAGTACTTCTGGCCACAATACCTCAATGACCATTCATTAATTTAAAACAGCAGTCTCATTACTCCAGTGATTAAGTACCTACACTCCCTTCCAAGGCTTCCCTTGTCCCAGATTCAACCAAGCAGTGTTTTAGAATGATTAAGAACTCAGACTTTGTGTTGTGACTGCCCCAGTGTGAATCCCATCTCTGCCACTTACTAACGATTTGGTCTTGAGCAAGTTTCTTAGTCTCCATGGAATCAAGTTTCTTCATTTGTACAAAGGGGCTGATAACGGCGTCTCCTTCAGAGTGCTTGCATAAGAATCAAATGAGCTAATACATATAAAGCCCCCAGAACAGTTTCTGGCACATAGTAATGATCAACTCCTTTGAGCTGTCATTAGCAAGATTATTGGAAACCCACAGTTTTCGACGGAAGATTGCTTGGTCAGTGTGAAACGGAAGATCGAGGGTGGCAAGGTGGTGGTAGTGGTGGTATTACATTTAATTTCTAGTAAAGCTAAATTAATAAGTTTATTTTTATCTCCCAAATCGAGTCTTCTTTAGTGGAGCAGTACTCATGAAAAAATCAGACAGATCTTCACTTTCTGAATCTTGATTTTTTTGGCTTTCCACTTTTCCCCACTGAAATAATTCTTTCTTTAGATTTGTTAATATCACTGATTAAATGTCATTCAAATGTGGCCCCCCCTTGGAGCTCAGAGACAGTATGTGTTGATTGAATCAACCCAACTGTAAAAGTCTTAGGAACACCGTTACAGCCTACATCATATCCTGTTAGACTTCAGGGTTGGAGGCTATAGCAGACCCTGTCCTATCCTGCTCCATACCTTAGCCCACCCGGCTTCACTTGGGATGGGGAAATTCTGGCACTTTGCATGCATCCCACTCAACATGCCTGCATTGCTCTTCTCCCTCTACCTGAGGGTTTAAAATAATTCCATTTTAAAGTCATTGTTGGAACTATGCCATTAAATAATAGAGAGTAAGTGATTACAGTGATTACCTAGGTATGTCCCTTTATCCAATCAGACTAGTCATAAGCAAAGCCATATTTGTCTCCTCAATCTTCTGAATCTTCCTTTTGGTCATGCCCTTCTCACTCTTCTGAGTTCCTGTCCCAGGTCCAAGACATCAACCCGTTTTTACTAGGCTCAATCCTCAGTTCAGAAAGGGTTTTAGATATTAAAGGTTTAAAACAGTTGGCTCCAAATACTAACATGATGTATTCAGTCAGTAAAGAAACTGAGCATACATTGCCAATATATGTGTTTTTATATACTAATGGTATACATGTACCATTGTGTATTTTATTTCATTTAAATATAAACAACAGATTGCTGTGTGGTGGCAAAAGTCCCGGCTCTCCACTGGGCCTCCTCTCACACCATCCTCGTGGGAGAGGGAAGGTGCCTCATTCTTCTCAGGTGAGGATGAAGGTCTGTTTCACTACTCACCATTGTCTGACACCACCCTGGAAGGGATATGGAAGCACCCCATAACAGCTGGGCAAGGGTTGAAGTCTAGGCTTCTCACTTGGCCTTTGCTAGCATAGTGGGGATGGGGCCATGTGGTTTTATCTTTTTTCCTGTGGTGTTTGGATGTAGTAGAGTGCCTATTGTCTAAAATTTTTCTGTCTTGTAGGCTGCTCCTTTCTTGGTGCTCTGACTCGAAAGCACAGGCTTTTGTTTGGACTATTTCTGTCTGTGCCTGTTGGCATTTGCCAGTTGCCTACATCTTCACTCCAAGTCTGAGGTATATGAACTGACAAAAAATCCAGGAAACACCACCATGGTGGTTCTCAGGTTCCAAAGTTGACAGTGGTCTGCCTTCTCCCTTCCACCTTACAGTCTGCTTACATTTGACATACAACATCCAGAGTTTTCAGTTGTTCTTAGAGGGAGAAAAAACAGTATGTATTTCCAGAACTGAAGGTAGAACTTGTTTTATGTGAGATGTTTAACCTCCCTATGTCTCACTTTCTTCATCAATACAATGACAATAATTTTATCAACCTTCTGGAGTTGTTGAAATAATTACTGATAATATTTTTTTGAACTGCATGTTATACACTCTCTAAGGACAACTGTGTAAAAGATGCTTCTAAGAGTTCTAGCTGTGCAAATGAATCAGTATAGTGTTATATCTATGACATGTGTTCACCACTCTGGGCTGCATGAAGAGTTTGTGTAGATGTTTCTCAGAGCGCTAGTTGCACAAATGAATTCGTATAGTCTTAAAAAAAAAAGTTAGCCTGGAGCAGGGTACATTCTAGTTATAAAAAACATTTGAAAAAAACAGCGGTTATTATTATTACACCAGTAATGGCATCAGAATTTTCAATTTTGACATAATTAATGATGTTGCAACTGACTAAAGCAGTTATTGGATGTAGCACAGTCTGAAAAATGGTATTGGTGAAATGGGGTAATACTAACAATACAGAGTTTCTGTGAAGACTATATAAAGTAAGGCAGATTAAATATGAGCTTTTTTATATGGTTATCTCGTTACATGGTTATCGTTTTTTCTTCTATAAAGAAAATCCTGGCTTAATTACTTTCTTTTCCACTTCTCTTCAGGACAGACTCTACAAGGTAAAGGGGAGGCAGTAAATTCTCCTTTGTTAATTTAATATTTACCTTTGCATCATCTACCTCATACTGTCATTATAAGCAAAATACAAATGTAAATTCCTTCCCACAATGAGGAAAAAATCTCATTAAATTTGAGCAGATTTTTAAGGAGGGAAAACGTAGACGTGGGTGTACTGTGATGGGTATGAGCATAAACTTTGGAACAAGACAAGCTGAGTTCAAATTTTGGCTCAATTACTTTTTAGCTTTGTGCCTTGGGGTCTCTGTCTCAGCAACCCCCTCTGTAAAATAGGAAAATAATGAAATAGAGTTGTTAAGATTAGGTGAGTTAGTGTGTATTAAATAACAGAATAAGTCCTAATAAATATATTTATTATAATGTTTGTTAAATACTTGATTCCTTTAAATCACACTGACCTAATCATACACTTTTTCTCCATTTACCCTGACCAAGGAAGTCAAACAAATTGGAAATCAATGTTTGTGTTTGAAAAACTCTCATGTCAATAATTTATTTTTAATTTGTTGAAGTGGCAGACTGTGGTGAAATGAAACATTTATGCCCCAGCAAATGATCCCTCAATAGATGAAGAGATAAAATAATCCTAGACTAGGAGGTACATTGGCAACTTCCGTGAGACAAAGTGATCCTAACTGACAGTAAGTGATAGACTGCAAGATGCATAGCATCCCTTCCAACCGCAAGAGTCCAGAGGCCTATTGTTTATGCTAAGACAATTTACACCATAGTTGATGTAAAAAAAAGATACAAGATGGCTAGTTTTCACAATTATTTGGAAGTTGGTCAGCTGAAAACAATTGAACAATATTCTGATCAGCATGACTATGACAGGGCAACAGTTAGTTTGTCTATGAACATTCAGACTGATCTGGTAACCTTTATTAATTTAAAAAAATAGATTCGACTTGTTTAGGATGGCTGGATTAGGTAAATCTATAGCTGTGATATCATATAGTTAGAGCTTTAAAAGTAATAAAACACTATCAATGATAATGAGGATTTTGATGCTAATGCTAACAATTGGAGAGATGTCATTAATACATTTCAAGTGTAACTTCTTAGACAACCAAATTAACCGTACAACTTGATGGAGGATTTTTCCTATGAACTTACTTACATGTTATATTGAATGTATTATCTTGTGCAGTAGAATAACCACTGACAAAGGAATTAAAAATGAGGTCATCACAGGATAGCTGACCAAGGAGAAGTTGGTGTACGAGTAAAGGGAGATGAAAGCCTGCTCTTTGGTGCTCTTTGGCCTGCTCTGCTCCTCCACATTGGAAAATTGTAAACACTGTTATCACACATTGTACTGGGAATCACGGTTACCAGACACAATTTAAGGGCATTTCGGTACAGCAAAAAATAGAATTGTATTTTCTTATCAATGTGATTGTGTGAGATAACGATAATTTAATTTCATTCCATTTATTTATTAAAAAACTCAGAAATAACCTCCTTCACAAAAAGCCATTCTCAACAAAGTCGTCAGGCAGAGAGATTTCTCGCAGTCGTTCTCAGCGGTGCTCAGATCGCTCAAGTGAATTACTGGAAACAATGGATACTGAGAATAAAAGAAAAATGATTGGAGAGAATAGAAGTTGATAGCATTGAAATAAAAATCTTCCTCTGGGGCAGAACCATGTGGAACTGCATGTCTTTGCATATTTCCCCAAGGAGAGGAGTAAAGAATGGTTTTGGCTGTGAGATGCATTTTAAAACTGCAAAATAAAAGGATCATGTAGCAAACCAGATTGCATTGGCTTAGAGACATATTACAACTTTACACAATTCTGCATTCCCTACAATATTTTTTTCTATTTATTCATTTTCTTTCACTCTTCCTCCCATAACACTTCTCCTAAGGTAGATAGGTGGATAGATAATTTGTTGGTACTGACTCAAGAGCACATAAATCTAAAATTTTGATCACTTAAAATCCTTAATGAATCCTGAAAATAACTAAAATATTTCCCCTCATCATGATGATTTCTGGAATGTTTTGTAATGTAGAATGTGCTCCATTACTCTTGGACCATTCATTCGGAGCATCTATTGCTCAATCACCTAGTATTTCCATAAGTGCATTTGTTGTTGTCAGGGCACAAATAAAAGCCTTATATTGACATAAATACAAAATCATGACAAGAGAAAGTTGGTGCCTCTATTCCCAGCAGATGGTCTCTAGATACGACTATTTAAGACTAAAACATTGAAATAGCATGGATACAGATAACATTGTACAATGGGCTCTATTTATGTGACTAACATATTGTTAGAAAGATGAATGGGCATTAAAGGTAGAGAACTAGTAAATAAGGCAACAAGTAATTTTTGAAAATCATTTTAAATAAAATCCTTGGCTCACAAGAGACTGTAAGTTGTAATCACAGAAGACTTGTACTAGAGAACACCTTTTGATCTAGAACTTTTGTGCATCCTTGCAAACCAAGGCAAGCCCAAAGTTTTAAAACCTACTTTTATCTCTCATAGCTGACTGATATAGGAATCTTATCAAATTCCAAAATGAGTTTCACTATTTTGGGCAGCTGTTCCTGTAGTCTCAGTTTCCACATTGCTGTCACTTTCTGAATTATCGCATCATGCCCTAGATTTAAAGGCATTATGAAAAATCAGTCATAAGTATAAAATGGAGTCTAATTTTTGCAATGATAAAAACTCTTTCGTTAGTAGATATTATTTGAATCAAGAATATGACCACTAGTCTTTTTGCTTTTCTAACACATTCCATTTTGAGGAATTTAAGAAATAGACTTTTTTGGAATAGGATCTATGATGGTAAATAGTTGGGACTATTCCAATTAGACAAAGTAATGCTGCCTAAGATTTATTGACTAAGAAAAAGTGTTCTACCTAACTTCTTGTTATGCAACAAATGTATAACTTCTGCTGAGTGATTTGAAGTGATAATGCCACTCTGGGATGCCAGGACGCTTAAGAATAAGGGACTCTGCATCTCAGATCAACTACGTATTTCTAAAAAAACGAACCCTCCAAGGAGAGACTGTAGTCCCTGCCAATTGCTTCTAAACAGACGTCAGTCAAGTCCACCTGTTTCTGACTGGATAACTGCCTCCCCGAGCACGACCTCTGTTTACACATTCCTTCACAGTATTTGTATCCAAGAAGATTCAAAGTTTTTCTCTCATTCTGATTTATTTTGCTGCATGATTAATAAGAGTAAACACATATGGAATACATATTTTGTGACGGGCACTATTCTAAATGCTTTGTATATGTGAACTCACTTAATCCTTTGAGGTAAAAACTGTTATTATTCTCATATTACATATAGGAAACTGAGACAGAGGGCTAACTATGCTACTGAATCACTCAGCCAGGGAAAGGTGGAGCCAATATTTGAAGTCAGGCTGTCTGTGTTGAGAGTCCACTTTGAAGCATTACTCTGCTGCCTGGGGACTAGGGTGGCTGGAGAAAATACAGGGCCCCCACGTAACATGTAGTATCAGATAAACAGCCAGGCTTTTTCAGTGTAACTATGTCCCAAATATTGCATGAGACATCCTTATGCTAAAAAATTAATTTTTTAATCTGATATTCAAATTTAATTGGGTACCCTGAATTTTTATTTGCTGAGTCTGGGAACTCTACTGGGGACTGTCACTTTGCCTGACTTTTCTGAATAATGCCCCTTCCCCTGCATGGTCTCTATGACTTTCAGCAGTGCTTGGCAATACCAAGGCTTTCTCCTAATCCATCATCCTAGGCTGTCTTAGCTGCCTGCTAAATGACAACACTTTGGGGAAAGTTCTCAATATTATAGATCAGGGGTTGGCAAACGTTTTCTGAAAAGGGCTTGATAATAAATATTTTTTAGACATTGTGGGTCATATGGCCTCTGTCTCAACTATTCAACTCTGCCAATGTAGCAGGAAAGCCACAGACAACACATAAACAATGAGTGTGGCTGTGTTCCACTAAAACCTTATTTACAAAAATAGACAGCAGGCCATATTTGACCCATGAACACTAATTTACTGATTCCTGTCATAGACTCTTCTGGTAGATTCAGTGAGGGAATTTCTCCATCTGAGAACAATCAACCCAACCAAAAGACACCACAGGAACATACAGAAGCTCTCTCTGCAAGTTATCTGCTGTGTAGTGAAAGAAATCTTCAGTGAGAAGTTGCCCCTCAATATCTTCCAAAATAGGGCCAGACTTTATCTCATATTATAGTCATATCATCATAGGAGATAGTCTAACAAAATGACCGCCTAAATGAAAGGCAGGTCCAGGGTTTTGCAGCAGGTTTATATGTGGCTCTGAGATGGAGATAGGTATAATTACCCCCTTTCCCATTTCCATTTGCTCCACGCCACTCAAAGAAGCCTGCCTGCTGTAGCTCCCATTTCCTCTCTTCCTCACTTCAGTTTACTTAGTGGTGTGCAGTTGCAGCTCTTTGCTCACTGTGTTTTACTCCCCCTGTTTTCATTGTGTTCAAAACCTTAAATACAAATCTATGCCTTTCTGTGTCCTCCAAATCTCATAGTTCACCAAATCCTTACTGTTGCCAAATCCAGACTTCCCTCTGTTCCGTATCCTGTTTCATCAATCTACCAAGTTTAAAACTTTGAATTGTTTGCTTCTCAAATCACTGTCCTTCCTTGGATTAAGCTCTCCCATTGTTCTCTTCTTGCCTCTTAACCAACCCTAACAGCACAACTTACTTTGCAATCTGCTTCTCCTCCAATACTCTCTACACTGCTAGCACATAGGACACCAGCCTACTTTGCTAATATCTGTTATCCATTTAAACTCTAGACACTATAATGCACTTGTAACATACACAAATATAAATTTCATGCGGATTAACAATCCAACGTGAAAAGCTAACATTTTAAGCTTTTAGGAGAAACGTAGAGGAATATATTTTATCACCTCAGTATAAGGAAGAATCTCTAAAATAAGTCATAAATAACACAGCCATAATGAATATCATGAATAAAACTATCTCAAAATAAAAAAATTGTATGACTTTTTAGTATGAAAAAAATTACCATAAACAATGTGAAAAAATTCATATACTCAAGGAGAATATCAGTAGCACATATAACTGATAAAAGAACAATATTTAGATGATGTTAAAAACTCATATAAATAAATAATAAGAAGAATAAAAATCCAATTGAAAAATGAGCAAAACAAATAAATGGAAAGTTCACAGTAATGAAAATTTAAATGTACAATAAAATAAAATAAAACATCTCACTTGTAATCTAGGAAATACAATTAAAAACCACATGATATACTATTTCAACTAATTAGATCAACAACTAAACAAACAAAAATAGAGACAAGTCCAAGTACTGGTGAGGATGTAGTTTAACTGGAACACACATATACTGTTAAAGGGAGAACAAGTTGTCAATAAATATAACAAATTTGAAAATATGCATATTTTATAACCCAGCAACCATGCTCTCGGCTCAGAAATGGATTCTCAATTATTATTATACATTAAATTGTCTAAGGGGTTTTTTGCTTGTTTTTATCTTTAATACTAGTACTAAGCCCTGCCCCAGAAGAAATGAATAACAATCTCTAAGGGGAAGGCCCAGACAAGGATGGAGTGATTGTAATCGCCAGCATTGTTGAGACCACTGCCCCAGAAACAATTTTACACAGGTGCACAAGTAGATAGTCATTGCAATAAGATCTATCACAGCTAACAACTGGGAACAAACCAAATGTCCCTTATCAGGAAAGTGGATTAATAACTTATGGCATAGTCGCACAGTGGAATGTTAGAGAGCAGTTAAAATTAACAAGCTAGAGTTGGAAAATTCAATAAGAATAAACACAAAAACAGTTTTCAGTAAAATGCATACTTCAGCATTACATGTAATAATACCAAAAATTTTAAGTCTGCAGTTAGTTCTTTCTATTTTATTATAGATATCTAACATATTGCAAAATTTTAAAAACTGTTTGGGAATGATAAACACCAAGGTCACATAGTAGAATAGTGATTAATTCTGAAAGAGTAAAGGGGAAAAGGATGGAGAGGCACACAGAGGAGGCTTTTAGTTCTTGTCTACCTTTAAAATGCTGTTTAAAGTCAAGACTAAAAGGGTGCAAATATGGCAAAATGTTCAGAGTTGATTAAACTGGGTGGTGTTATATTCTATATTTAAAATATTTCAAAAGAACGGAAGGAAAAGGAAATGGAGGGAAGTTGAAAGGGGACAGCTTGAAGAAGGCTAATCTTTCAAAATTAGGCCAAAGATAGAAGGTACTTATACCACAAAAGTTGGACATAAAGTCAGTCTAACTTTATTTTTTAATCATCCATATTATTTAAAAATTTCACATTTGGATTGGGGTTCATCCTAACTGGTGAACCATATTAAGACTTTGAACAAAATGCCCTGAGAGTGGACCTCTTGGGGATCTTTCCATCCTATACCGCCAAATTTCCTAAAACCAGTGACTAAGGTAACTATGAACAACCTATGCTTGCTGACTCAGAAAGAGAGAGAGAGAGAGAGAAAGTGTGTGTCTCTTTGAAATGAGACTTTGCAGTTAACATATCTATTAAAATCATAACTATTTGTTCACAAATACTTTGGCCTAAGCCTTCTGCCTTTAGGTCACATTTTGGTAGAAAAGTTATGTATTATTCTTTGACATCACCTTGAATTTCTCCATTAATGTCCCTTGGTTATTCTTGCTATTTTGTATCCCACGGGGAGTATGTTTTATGTGCCTTCCCACTGGTAGTGTTGACTCCTCAATAAAACCTACTTGCTTCCCCAAGCTGGAGTGGGTTGGTGCCTCTTCCTTAGTGATATGCAAGGCTGATCATATGTTTCTTATGAACTTTCAATATTGTACTGTAACCATTGTTTGCATCATTGCTCCCCCCCAACTAAATCGTAAACTCCCTGAGAGCAAGAACCACAACTCCTCCTTGTGCAGGATCCCTGTGTCTACTCCGGACACATAGAGACAGTCTGAATTTTCAGAAGTGTCTTGTGAATGCCCTCCCAAGTTAGTTCCCACATTCATTTATGCATTCATTTAGGGCAGCTTATATTTTGGCCAGTTCTCCCTGCTCTTTCTTTCTTTGTTGTTTTTTGCATCTTTTCCTATTTCTTATTCCATAATTTTAACTCTGATCCCCACAATAAGTTTCCCCTCCTCTGAATTTCTGTAAGACTTATTCACAGTCTTTGATTTGGGTGTTTGTTATAATGGTTATGTCTTTACACAAATTTGATCTTTTTGGAGGGCAGAATCTTCTCTCCTGTCCCTTTTCACATCTGCAATGACCCAAGACTTCTCAAAGTGTCTCCCCCGTGACTACATGCAATGAAATATCCTTGGGATACTTTTCATAAAGTATATTTTTAGCCTCCCTTACAGAATCTCTGGGTGCGGGGTCTCAAATTTGTATATTAACAAGAAAACTAAGAGATCCTTAGGAAAAAAAAGAGATACAGGGTAGAAAGAAATGAGGAACTAATATATTATTATTAATTTTTTTGTGGCAAAGGCTTTTATATTTTTTATAAAAATTATATTTTTAACTAATTCAATCCTAATAATAACTTTATTTTAAAAAGTATTACTATCCTTATTTTATAGATGAGAAATTGAGAATTAGAAAGTGTATAGCATAGTCTTTGGAGTCAGATTGCCAGGGTTCAATTTTCAATTCGATTACTTAATAGGTATGTGATTTAAGGGCAGGTTTTTAACATTTCTGTGCTTCAATTTCTTCTTTTAAAATATGCATAAAGTGGCAGGTATCTCATGAAAGTGTGGTGAGAGCTAAAGGACATGAGTAAAGCTCTGAGAAAAATGCTCAGCATACAATAGTCCTCAACAAATCTTAGCTTGTGAGATCACAGAATCCTTCATCAAGCAATGGTGGAACTGGGGTTTATTTTAGACTAGAGCTCAGAAACTTTTTCTATCAAGCGTGAGGGAGTAAAGATGTCAGGATCTGCAGATCACACAGTCTGTTTTCAACTACTCAACTCTGCCATTGCAGCAGTGCAAAACAGATAGTGACCAGATTTGGCCAGGGGACTATAGATTGGGGACCTCCACCATCAACTATCAGATTTCAAAGCTTTCGATACACCACAGCTGCCTAACTTAACTTTGAATGCAAAAGCTACTTAGTAAGTATTAAATCGGTTAATACAACATAATTTCCAAGGTTTCTGCTTCAATATCTTAATGCTTGTTTAAGAAGGAATTAAATAAAATGGAATCCCTTATTGACCCTTGGTTTTGTATTCTTTGAAGCTATTTAGACTCTGTCTGAACCTTTAATTTGTTAATCCTCTCTCCTCAAATTCATCCTATTCTCTTGTGACCTCTATCAGCCCCTTATGCTAAAATCCAGATCCAAAGTCAAGATTGTTGTGTATCATGGTGACGTGTGTAACCTTATCGCTCCCTTCCTCTTCCTTATTTTGCTATCCCCTTCAATTAATCCAAAACGTCCTTTAAAAACTGTGCTATTGGAGAGTAAGTCTGCATAGCCCACTCAGACTCAAGATCTGCTTGCTTCAGATTTATTGATTATACAACTTGCCCCATGCCTTTCAGAGATCCTTCTCTTAAGTTCTAGACAAGTCAATAAAAGCAGAATCTACTGGCAACCCTTACTGGTGAAACTAGCATAACTGAATAAAAAGTCTATGAATTAATTCAATTCTATGATGTAACTCACACTGGGATCTGGACAGAAAGAGCAATAGAACATTAACATGACAGGTGGTTCCTAGAGCAGCATTTGGCCAGCATTAACCCATTTATATAAATATTTATATAATTCTAATATCTAAGTAACTATAACTAAGTTAATATTAAATGCAGGTGTGATTGAAAGACTTGAATGTGAAAGCACATAAAAGATTATATTAATTTTGTGGCAGAAAGAAATAATGCAGCAAAATCCTAACAAGTCAGATGTGACACATTTTAAAAATAAACTTCTGAACTAGATAATTTTTAAATTGAATCTCAGAATTTCCTCTTGTTTTGGGGGAAAGACAAAGCCTTCACTCTCCGATGAACAATCTGGAAGAATCCCTCACCTTCCTGGGAGCATCGTGTTGTTCATTTCACCTGTGCCGTTACAATGCATTAGTTGGTCTTTTGATTAAAGTGCTGAGCCTGCAAATCCTCAGTGCCATCATCCAAAGACCGAAAGCCAGGGTGATTTTATACCTCAGAAATAGTTGGATTTTGTTAGCACAGACTTTTTCAACATGGCCTCTGCCTCTCTGATTAGACATAGCCTTAACTGAATTGTTTTTAAATGAAAATCACACTGAATACTAAAACCTCAGCAGAATTATCATAAATACACAAATGTCTCCTTCTTCACATTTCTATCCAATGTGAACAGGGAGACTACCAAGAGAAACAGTAAAAGGGCATCTAAAGGTCTCCTTCCTATAGCTTTTCATGCTGTGGTCTGAAGATCAGTGAGCTACACCTAAGGCCTGAATTCCTATCACTCTTCCATCTCCTGTTGGGGCTTCATTTACTTATCTTTACATATAAATAGGAGGGATCAGTTTCAAGTGTCATTACTGACATTCTAAGATATCATGTGATATATCCATTAAGCAGTTCATCTTGACATAGGCAGTAGTAGTTCCTATTCTCTTTCCCTAGTCATGCAACTTATTTATAAACAATCTTCTGTACTCACGTGACTTTCTTTCCTTCTGTCTAATCAAAGAGTAAGGAAAGGAAGAGTCTCTGGATGATTCAACTAGGCAAAAAGGAAACCAGTAAATTTGGGCTAGTAAATGTAAAAAAATTGGAAATGTAGTTCGTTATTCTCAGTCCTGGCTGAATGCCATCTGAGTTGAGACTGAAAAATAGAAACAATAAATGGGCCAACAAATTCTCCAAATCCCAAAGGCCTCTGCAGAGCTTTTTGCTGAATTATGTTTATTTTGACCAGAAGTGTCTTATCCTCTATACATATGCTCTCTGTTCCTCAACTCATGCTGCTGATGAACCAAGCATCTGCCTACGGTAGGCTCAGTTTAGACGGCATTTAACTCAATACATTGGATTATAGTTGAGTCAACCATAATCTAGGAAATCCTTAAAGGCAAGGATTAAGTCTGTTTCATCTTTGTGTCCACAGAAGCTTACTTGACAGACAATTGATGCTTAAAAAAAAAATTTGCTGACTGAATGAATAAATATATCAGCTAATCCATTCAAACCAATAAGAAGTATTTGACTGACTAATTTATGACTTGACTGAACAGCTCAGCTGACCTGATTTTTTCCCTAATCAAGTCAGGTAGAATATTTGAATCAGATATGCACGTTTGGATAAAGATTCTGGACATCCCAGTTAGTCTCCTGCCCATCTAGATTATGCCCAATGCTTGTGTCTGTTTCACTTAAATTCATATTCCTTACCATTATCACAAAGTTAAGAAAAGGAATATAAAAAAGCTAGATCATTAAAGTTCTTACAGGCATTGTACTGGTGCTTATTTTCATGCCTGTAAAAGGGTATCTAATTTCTATTTTATTTTTCTTCTGAGTTCCTCAAATATACCATAGGCTTTACTTTATTGGTTTTTGGCTTCCTCATTAGAGACAAAGTGCTTCAATAGCAGAGGCTGCAACAAAATTTGCCCAAAGACAAACAGGCAGCGTTAGAACTCGGATGCCCTGACTTTCAGTTCAATGCTTCTTTTTACTTTAAAAAACAATAGAAGAAGCCGTTCTCTGATTTTTCTAGAAATGGAAATGCCTGAAATAAAAAAGCTGTTTTTGTAAAATTTTGTTTACGTAAACTGAAGGACTATTACACATGGAGGCTTTCAACCCCTTCAAATCTCACAATTATTTTGGGTGTCTCAGTATTTTATAATTAAGATTATTATTCTCCTTTTGTGTTTGATATGTAGTCATCATAGGCCAAAACATTCCGTTTACATCAATTTTTTATCTACTATAAGAAGAATGTCTCTTTTAATCAAGAGATTACATGATCCTGTCTAGGAAAGAGAAATCCATAATAATCAATACTGATACTTTAATTCTGCATATAAAGAGCTTTGCTTTTTGTAATTAAAACAAAAATATTAAATATAAAGGTATAGTCACCACGGCAAAGAGAACCATAAACATATAAATAAACTCCTGTCAGCAGGACACACATGACATAGTAGACAAACCAAACCACTATTTTGAACCATGTCTTTTTCTGACATAATCCAGGTTTGACAGAGGCCCAAGTTTATTCACAGGACTTAGTCTTGTTTCAGGGAGGCAAAGTAACATTTTCAAAATGATATATTGGCATTTTTTTCAGAAACTACAGACTAATACTGCAATTTATATATTAACTCATTCTCTTATAATTGCTCTGTTCATTGAGATGGTTTACAAGCATTTACAAGCCCCCACACAATAGCTGTTTAATTGCCACATTCTTATCTCTAGGAATATATCCTATTTCAGCTATGACCTCTTAGTATTCCACTTTATCCTATCTTATATTATTTTTCTTTTCAGTAAAAATTCTTCAGGAATGCTCGCCATAAATATACACTTCAAAATCATTAGTATTAACTAAGAAACATTATGTCTTAACAGAAAAGAACAGTAACGGGGACTTTGAGCCATTAAGGACTTCTCACAGGCTGCTGTCCCTGCAACACAGGAGCCCAGCCAGAAACCAATCCCCTGAATCCAGGCAGATCCAGTTTACCAAGATTGTTGGGTTCTTATCGCTTTCTCGGCACTACTTTCTATCTCCTCTATACGGAATTAGTAAGTGCTAGTTAGAGACTTCCAGATGCAAGCCAGATTAAGGACAAATTATTTTCTTGGCTCAAGCAGAAGCAAATTCAGTTGGAAGCCAGTAGGCATTCTGACATGCCACTATATTATCAATTATTAAACCTTTATTAGAGTATCCAGGGCATCTGCTCTGGTTGGAATTCATTGTGTGGCCTCATTTTGCTCACATAATTGATTTGAATCTCAGTTTCTGCACCTTTTTTCATGGATAATTATACCTCCCCACCTTACTTATAGCCTCGTGGTATTGATCCAACAAGCTAAAGAGGTAAAACTGCTGTGAAGGGTCAAAGGTATTATGATATACAAACATAAGATGATGGTCCCCTACAGAATACAGGGTCCAGTTTCTACAGATACCCTTCAAAAGGAAGTGATGGTGTCACAGAAACTGAGGATTCTGTGATAACTTTGATATCACCTAGTTAACATACTTCCTTCATAGATAAAGAAACAGAGACCCAGAGAGATTAAATTCCTTATCTAAGATACAGTGATATAATTGGTATTAAAATCCACATCATCTGATGCCCAGATTAATGCTTGGTTAAGAAGCTTATCCCAGCCTCAAACCCCAGCCCACTTTGTTTAATTTCCATAATATTGACACATTTTTGTAGAAATAAACTACCATTCTTATATCAACGCATACATTTGGTAGGAATAAAGTCAACTGCATATGCAAATTCAAATAAATTACGAAGTTTAGGCAACAAAGAAAAAAGGAGAGATAAAAAGCGAAGTTTAAAAGTTTATCAAGGGGGCCGGCCCCGCAGCTGACTGGTTAAATTCTCACACTCTGCTTTGGCAGCCCAGGGTTTCCCCGCTTTGGATCCCGGGTGCGGACATCGCACCGCTCATCACGCCACGCTGAGGCGGAAACCCGCATAGCACAACCAGAAGCACCTACAACTAGAATATACAATTATGTACTGGGGGCTTTGGGGAGAGGAAGAAGGAAACAAAAAAAAAGAAGAAAAAAAAGTTTATCAAAATACAAATACTGTTGCATCATTCTTGAGACACACAGCAAAAAAGGTCAGTTCAAAGAAAGGCTTCTCTATAAGTTGTGGCCAATAGATGCTTTATAGCATTTCTTTTCCTCATACCTTTTTGGATCATAATAAAAATTTATCAATTCAAGGCATAAAAAGAGAGATACCAACAGGATGTGAGGAAGGCAATCATTGTCTTCTTAATTCTGTAAGTCTCTGCCCAGATATTCATGACCCCTCCACAGACATGTCGGTGAAGAGTGAGGCGCCAGAGAACATGGGGAGAGATTTTGAGTTCAGCTCTCCTGAGATTCTCCCCTCTGTCTCTCCCATAGTAAATAAAACGTAAAGTGCTATTATGTATCTTTATCAATACAAAGATATCTGCAGCAACTCACGAAAAGAGTTTATCTGACTGGAGACATTTTGTCCTTGACGGAATGAGATCAATCATTTTTTAAAAAGGTTTTTTTTTTAACTTTCTCTCTTCCCTAATATCATAACTTCCATGCAAGTATGTGATTTTTATGTCATAAAAAAGTAGGGATTGTACCATGTGAGTCTTTGATGAGTATTTGTTTGCCACAATAATGCTAATAATACCCCAGCCAGCGATGTTCAAGCAATCCCATGCTGCCAATATAAACATAGGAAATCATATATTCTCCAAATTGATTTATCCAGGAACAGAATGTGAGACAGTAAGTAAATCCCACTGAGAGTCCTGAAGCTGAGATCCTGATTATCAACATGTCCTAGAAACAACACTTTCACATCATCTATTAAAATAGCATGTAAACTTCAGTGAAAACAAAGACTGTATAGCCTACATTTGTCCAAACAAAAGAACCAGAGATTATGTTTGTAGATCTTTAAACTATTCTTTAATGTTTTATATAACAAGAAAAATTAAACTATTTTCATTAGCAATTTAAACCATGTTATTACAAATTTAGTATTTGCATATTAAACAAAAAATGAAGTTAATGTATCTGTTGATTTATATAAAACACCTGATTTAATTCAACTAAATTGAAAAATGTACATTTTAATGTCGTCAGTCAATGTTTCCAGATTATTCATTTCTAGTATCTTTCTCAGTGACATCTGTGTCACTCTGCCTTGCTAGTCATCTACAGGTACATCTTAAAGGTGATATCTTCTATAGTACACAGTGTGCAGACTGTGGGAGAAAACAGGTTTGAGTTTAAATCATGGTCCCAACACTTAGTAACTGTTACCTTGGGTATGTTATTTAATCTCATTGAGCCTCAGTTTCACATCTTTAAATAGAAATAAACTACCCACTTTGCAGACTAGTGAGAATGAAATGACATAAAGCACTGACCACAGTATTCTACATAACCTACATAATGGGTACTCAACAGCGGGGGCTGTAATGGTTATCTCCTTCGTCAGGGGTATTAAAGGATCGTACGTCATTTCTTACTGCAACAGTTAAACTCGTACGTAGCATGTCACCTTTGTAAATAATGGGTTAATTGAATACAACTAAGCTTGTCAGCTCAAAGGGTTAAAGTACACAAGAGCTTATATTGATTAAGAAGTAAAATGTTAAAACAAAATAGAGGAATAAACACCAACATATTTACAAAACAGAAAATACTACTTACCAACTAAAAAAAATGAAATAAAAGTATAAACTTGCTAAAAAATGAAGAAAAGTAAAATAAACAAGCTTAGGAATATCATTTTTTCCTATTAATTTAATATTTATCTAAAATTATAAGGCACAGAATAGGTGAAATGATAACAGAAAGCGTACAGAAACACAAGGCTGTTGGCATTTGGTCAAGCCTTCTAAAAAACAAGTTGAATATATGAAACATAAATACCTTCAGATTCTTTAACCTATTATCTAACATTTGGAATTATTTTCTAACATTTTATTACTAAAATTTGAAAACAGTTATATTCATGGAAAATGCCCCTTGATGCATAAATTTATAATAACACAAAGGTAGAAATAAATTATGTCCAATAAAGGAAGAATTGTACTGTAAGTTTTTTTTATTATTCATTCAATATCCATTTACTGACAGATGCCAGGCCCTGTTTAAGGACTGGGGATTCAGTAGTGAATAAGGCAGACAAGTCTCTGCTGTCATGGAACTTATACTTTAATTGAAGAAAAAAAATAAATGAGCAGGGGCTGGCCCTGTGGCCGAGTGGTTAAGTTCGCACATGCCGCTGCAGGCGGCCCAGTGTTTCATTGGTTCAAATCCTGGGCGCAGACATGGCACTGCTCATCAAACCACGCTGAGGCAGCGTCCCACATGCCACAACTAGAAGGACCCACAACGAAGGATATACAACTATGTACTGGGGGCCTTTGGGGAGAAAAAGGAAAAAAATAAAATATTAAAAAAAAAAAAGATGCTGGCTTTTATTAAAAAAATAAATAAATAAATAAGCAAATGATAAGCAAAATTATTTACTGTAGGACTATTCCTATGAATTGAAGGATAAGAGTGAACTAGGCAGCTATGTGAAGATCTACAGAATGCTATGGAATCATAGAAAATCATAGAAAAGGTGCAGAGAATACAAAAAACAGAACATAAAGTTGCATAAGCACTTACTACAACTGTAAAAATGTATTCTTATATAGAAGAAATGTATTAACATAGCAACCGTAGTGATACAAATACGAAGGGGATATGACTTTTTCCTCTATTGATAT
This sequence comes from Equus quagga, assembly GCF_021613505.1. Classification (NCBI taxonomy): domain Eukaryota; kingdom Metazoa; phylum Chordata; class Mammalia; order Perissodactyla; family Equidae; genus Equus; species Equus quagga. Next base: position 58,657,110 of record NC_060274.1, read on the forward strand.
TTTGTAGTTTAAAATTATATTATTTTTATGCTAAAAATGGAAAAATGTAAATAGCATTAAACTTAAAGACAAGATCATGTTTCTCATCAATGCTTTTCTTATCAGAGTACCTAGCATCATATTTTAGGCAAACATATGTTTAATACCTGTTTTAATTATAGTGATTTTAAATATACAAAGTAAATGGAATCATCAAACATCCTACTAGTATTATTAATCTTTGTAATATATTGCTAGTTGGTTCCCTTTCTCCTGCTACTCCATTCAAATTTCTCTCCCACAATCATTCTCTTGTCACTAACAACACATCCATCATAATTTTCATACTGCACTCTTTAATTTTTTATCAACATCACCTTCTGGAAAGTAGGTATCTTGGAATAAGGCAGTCAGTGTGTTTTCAAAATGATCTCTCCCACTCACATGTCATTTCACATCTACTCCTCATCCCTCTCTCTTGCCCCTACAATCAAAAATATTGGAAATAAAAATGTAAGATTCCTATGAGCATTCATAAGCGTACATGGCATGTCTGTCAGAATATCCTTACTTATAGGTTACAGCCTGTCTAACGTCTGTTCAAAAAATGCAATTAGTTTCTGGAGGTCTAATGTCAAATACATTGTCTTATAAAGTAGTTTTAGAACAAGCCACAAAGCTCTCTACGTGGTAATTTAAATGACTGACCGCTCAATTTATGAGCATTCCCAGCAATAAAATTCAGCCTGAACTTAATAATAGCACATTTTATGTGACAACGATGACAATTACAATCTATAGTTACTGCAGTCGCCCTTTGGTCTAGGGGAAAATGACAGTATTAATTATACACACTTGCCATTTATCAGACTTAACTTGGCAGGCGATTGAGCTCAGGACCATCTCCAACTTGACTTCTACATTTACCATTTTCTAATCCACTGAAACGAAGATAATTAGAATAGAGAAAAATGAGTGGCTCTTTCTTCCACTGCCTTTATCCCTGATTTCATATACAGCATAGTTCTGGAATCATATTAAATTTATACCACTTGGTTTAAAAGCTTACCATTGTTTACTTTCTAAACTCTATAGCAAAGGGAATAATATTTCCTAGGTGTGTTATAGTATGAGATTTTGGCTGCGTGCAGCTTTCACATTTTTATTTTATATCTTATTTTTATTTGGACTATTGGGGGATCTTGGGTCCTTGTTATTTTCCCTGCTAGTTCATATTACTGATATATTGAGAACTAAAATCATTTTAAAATGTGGGAAACGATCTAAAGTCCATGAAAGGACACAAATTTGGTCCTAAACATACTTATTTTCATTCAGCCATTTTTTATCATTCTTACTCAATCATGTATCTGCCTTATTCAGCCATTTTTGTTTTTGATTTTGTTTTTGTTTTTTGACCTCTATCTGTTCTGCAGATCGACAATATGCCATTTAAGATTTAAGACAATTATAAAATCATGTTCATCTGCTTCTGTGTTAGAGCTGTACAACCTCCTCTTAGAAGACAGGGAGTGTTCCACTTTACTAAACTCCTACTTTGATTTTACCTGCATTTCCTTATGAATGCTTACTCAACCCTGAGAAATATTGTTCCTGTTTTTTAAATAAAGATATTTTGAGGCTTAGAAACCTTAAGCGACAGTGACACCTGAAATTAGAAATTCTAGGATAAGCCTCCAAAAGATGTGGTTAGAGGTATCTGAGGTGTAAGGGAGCAGGGAGTTCCAGCACTGCCAGGCCCTCCTGGTTCTGTCATTGTTAGTCCAAAGCACCTGTTACAAAGATTCCTTGCTTAACAGCCCAAATCCAGAGAAAATCAAACAGTTAGAAATACCTTTGAATAGACAGAATTCACAAGAGATTTTCCATCTATACAGGCAGTATGTTATACTGAAAAACATTACAAAGATCATAAAGAGATTATATAATAGATTATAAAAAGAGATTTATGAGAGATTATAAAGAGAGTCAAGAAAACAGACTAGTACTAACTGTAGTTACTAACTTTGGAAAGTTACTTAACTTCCCGTGTCTCAATTGCTTCATCTATAAAAATGATGGAATTGAATTACACATCTGATCAAGTCCCTTCATCGCTAGAGTTCCCTATGTGATTATGAAATCCTGGAGTGACTATCTGCAAAAATGGGATGTATCCTAGAAAACAGAAATCATACTTGTAATACCACTGCTATGTTAGAGTTTCCAGCAGCAGAGTTTTCCTAATGCAAGAGGTAGAGACTTGATCTTAAATTTTTAAGAGTAGGAAAACTGCCATGGGATATAAAGGAATGGTCCTAAACCATTCTCACATTCTGGAGATAAAATTGAATCTCTTTTAGGGACTGGCCCCGCCTTTTTTTAGGAAAGATCAATCGTTTGAGTATTTTTGGTGAGGCATTTATAAAGAAGTCCTTACCCAATTTTTTTAGAGAAATTTAAACTAGTCAAGTAGCCAACTATAGATGCTTCAGACTGAGATTTAGGTATGTTCTGTCCAGTAATGAAAAATGTACACATGTAGATATTCTTTTTATGAGTACGAATTTAGATAAAACTGTCCCTGAAAATATTGTTTGCTTTTGGGAACAGAACATACATGCCTTTTTTAATATATTGGCCTTCAAACATTTGCAAGACCTGACAGAGCCTGGGGCACTTCAAGGCTTCTTTTATACTCTTTACTTCACATCAAAGCAGGGGCAAAAGGTCAAGTTAATGTACTATGTTTAGTAGATTTTAGGTGAAGAGCAAAACCTTTGGGAAAGTCCTATTGATTTTGCCTAGAACTTGGAGAACAGAATCCAATATTCCTACTATCCCTATGATAGGCAGAATAATCCCCCTCATCAAAGATATCTACATTTTAATCCCTGAAACCTGTAAAAGGGTTGCACGGCAAAACAGACTTTGCAGATAAGATTAAGTTAAGAACGTTTAGTAGGGGAGACTATCCTGGCTCTGAGGTCAGAGGTGGCTTGGCTTGGGTACTAAAATGAGAGGCATCAGAATTAAGGACTCCCAATCCTGGCGAAAATAGAGCCACACCCCTACAACATGGCATCAGGCCAGAGTCATTTATTTCTTTCTCTGTGCCCCTAAGAGTTCAGCACAGTTTCGAAAAACACTAGGAGGAAATGAGGTAGCAACAAACTCCATAAACACATTGTGTGGAAAGGGTAAGATATTCCTAAGTGATTCTGGAAGCAACCAGAAAATAGTTTACAAATGCTTTAGCTTACTCAGGGAACATGGTGAATCTAATGTATAGTCAGAAATATTGCTGAGCATATCAGGAAATGCACTTATTTTTAATTTTTACCTCTGGCCTAATTTGTGAATTCTGTATGTCCTTGTTCATAAATTTTACACAAGATTGTATAAGGTTAATTTTCTGAGGTGTTAAAAGTTCTGGCCTGGCAGCAACTGTTATTGTTATTTCAAAACATAATGAAAGTTATTTGGAAATAAGTGTTGAGACAAAATAACAATAACCATTCTATAGATAAGAGGAAAAAGGTGAGTTTTACTTGAGCCAGAGAGAGGATTATAACCCAGGAAGCCCTTTTCCAGAGAGGAAGAAAGCATTCCCAGAGAAACATCGTTTCAGTAGAGTCTTATATCTTTTTAGAACAAAGAATATACATTAAATATGCCCAGGACACATTTTTTTTAAAGTTTCAAAGAGATATTCAGTTGCAAATTAGCAGGTCAACATGACCTTGATGTCAGGAAAGGGACTAATAAGAGCAGGTATTACGAATAGGGGGTAGGAGGGGAGGGGTGCATTCTTTTCTGAAGAGAGTGCATTCTTTAATGGTTAAAGCAGATGTACAACCTGTGTTTGATAGGTCATAAGTCAGACTTTTTAGTTCAAGCTGAATCAGTTTTGAACCTGAGTAGTTACCCCATAACCTCAATATCTGAAAATCTCTTGTCATAAGAAATGAAGAACAATTTGTAAGTCAGAAAATAGAGGCTAAGATAAAGAAATCTAGAAAAACTATTAAGTGAGTCATGTATTATTGTTGGGTTTTTAATATTTATCTTGTCAATGTACAAAAGCAGAAAGTTTAAGAGGCAAAGAATTTATTTGGGATGAAAGAATTGCAATTTGGGGAGCACAGATTCAGGTAGAAAACCAAATAGTGTCCCAGGCATAGGAGAGGGGCTTAAGGTTTATATGGAAAAAAGAGACAATGAGGTGAGTTGAATAAAGGAAGAGTTTGTTGGTGCTAGACAAGGTAAGGCTGGGTTTGTACTTCAGAGATTGGCCTGAGGTTCGATCACCAGGCAAAGGGCTAGACTTGTATCTCGTTGATTGGTTAGCAATCCAGTCATCAGCAAAGTCCAATTTCATCAGTCCTTACAGGCAGGATATTCTTGTTATTACTGGCTTCTTGGAATGTTGGCAGTTTGGTCCAATTTGGAAGATAAAGAAAATACGACATGCAAGGCAATTCCTTTCAAATGGCTACTCTGGCTCTATTTTAACATGGCTCCACTTGCATCTTCCTTCACAATCTTTACTAATTTTATCATGAAAGTGCTCACAAAGTATTCTGAATTATAGGCAGATTTCTTACTAAATTTCTGGGTAATATGTGTGCCCTCCCCATTTTCCTCCAGTCCTCACTCCTAGGGCAGCATGATGAGAGCCAGGTCAATTTTCCTACATGGGTAGTTAGATACTCCATAGATGAGGAGTGAGGAAAAAATTATTTTTCTCTGCGTACAAAGGGGAAGGAGACAGTTTTCCCCTTCCTCTCCAGAATGGACCTCTTTGGAAACAAAATGAGCCTGAGTAATTTACTCCAGCCCTTTGATGTGTAAATACATCTCTCCAGGAGCTAGATACTCCCACCAGTCTCAGCTTTTATGACCTAAAGATGTCTCCAAAGTCAGGCTTCATTCCTCCTGAATGTAAGTAGCTGGGGAGATAGCTCTCCAGTCTCCCTGCCACCCTAGGACTCACCTTAGGGACCTGTTCAGGCTGCCACCATGCAGTCCTTGGGAAGATACAAGAAGTTTTATTTTCTTTTGAGATTAGGGCAATTTAACTGGACAAATGGTTACAGATCTAATTCTCACGGTATGTGAAGAGTAAAATATTTCTGCAGAAAGCGAAAGCAAACACTCTATATTACATAAATTTCCATGTCTGGGGAGGCTAGAGTGTTTTGCATGAGCACTCAGAAATCCAGGCAAGTTTTATTTCCCTACTATTTTCTACTCCTAGCATGTATCAGAATCACCTGGAGGTTGTTAAAACTCAGATGGCTAGCTCTCCTTAGAGTTTCTGATTCAGTAATGCAGAGGTGGAGCCTGAGAGCCTGCATTCCTAACAAGGTCCCAGGTCAGACTGTTGCTGCTTGTCAAGGATTACACTTTGAGAACGACTGTGCAACACTGATCCTATGATTTCAGCTTTTGTGGAGCCTGAAACTTATAAAAACTAAAGAGCTCTCATTTTTATAATACAAGATTGGATATAGGGACTGGAATGGGCCTTGACTTCATTGCTTCACAGTAAATCTTCTGATGATAATCAAATATGATAGGGTTAATAGTTCTCTACTTTACATCAACTGTATAGATACATCTGAGATTTATTTTGGCATCATAAATATAATATAATAACTTGCATAAAATAACCACTTATTGGAGAATTTTAAAAGATGATTAATGAAAATCACCTTGCTCTTTAGTGAACTGTCGACAGACAGAGCTTTATGTTTGGTCAGTAGAATTTACCTGACTGCGCAGTATCTAAAAATATTTATACAATGTTGGATAGAAAATTGTTATACTGGCTAGAAGAAATATCAGCAGCTAGTGGCTCAATTGAGGGCACTTGAACCTTATTCATAGTATCACCTTGCCCAATATATTGACCTTGTATAAAGCTATATTTCTTTCCACTATACCCAGGCTCAAATTCTATTTTAGAATAACAGTATTAATCAAACAGTTTTTGAGCTTACAATTTACCAGAATGAGCCTCTAACATATCCCCATTTTCTGAAATTGAAAGATGAAGGGAAGTTGTATACCAACATTTTGCCCCCCAAAAATCTTTCTTATATAAGAAGAAAAGAAAATAGAAACTGTATCTTAAATCATTTATGCTTTTAATTCTAGAGATCAATTAAAACTGAAAGAAAAAACACTTATATATGTACTGGTTTTTACATCATTTTTAAAAAGCATGTTATAATGTTATAAATTCTAACAAATCCTAACCATTCCACAAAAGCCCTCAAAATATCTTTCTTTATACCTGTAAAAATATCACCTGAGGAAGCTGCTTTTCTCTCGCCCAGGTCTCAGAAGAATGCCTTGCAAACAACAAGCTAACTTCACCTCTTCACAGATATTGCCTGCCAACCCCATTGATTTCACTGAGGGCTCCTGGGTTTGGAGAATAAAAAGACCAGATGGTTTTGAAAAGTAGAACCGGGATCTGACTTTTAAGTGTCTAAATTAGATGAGCCAGAGGCATCCTACCCTCTACGCTGAACAAAGAGGAAATCAACACAACCATTTCATGAAACTTCAAAAGCCTGCTGCTGTCGCTCAAGACACAGGTTTTCCCACTACAGAATGGAAGCTGCATGTATCAGGTTATGGCAGAGTTCTAGAATGAGAAATAGAAGGGACAGAAAAATCAATTTATTGAACACTCTGACCCAACTTTGAAGTGCAATGCCAGCATCTTAGCACAAACCTTTAACAAAGACCTCTGATCAGCCTACAAACTGTCTTTGGCTTTAATACAGAGCAGAAAGGGAAGGGATCAGGAATTACTGATTATCTTACTGGTTTGATCTACACAGATGTTCCAAGATTTTAATCCAAATCAGTGATGTTTGTTTTTTTTTATTTTTCATCTGAAAAGTTCCTTTCATGAAAACTAAGCTAGATACACCCTGGTGGTCATTTTCAACACCATCTGCTAAGATTACTTGGTTTTCAAAGTCTTTTCAAACCAGTGGTTGAACTGGATTTCCTTACAACACATTCAAACTGTAAGCTTCCCCACCACACTCACATTTCCTTGGAGATTGAGACTATATTTTATTCATGGATGTAAATGGCCTAGAACTACCTGACACAGAAATTGTGGTCAGTAATTATTTAAAGCATGAGTGAGTAGATACATAAAATATTGAACAAATTAGAATAAGAAAAGTAACCTATGCATGTAATATAAAATTGAGAAATTCAGGAATAGGTTATTTCAGTATGGTTTAAAAGATAAGTTCCAGAACTCTGGGGGATAATCAGGGTAAATTCTCTAGCCTCTGATTTTTATTATTCTATTAATCAATCTGAGGCCCCTTTAATCACAGTCATAAGCCAGGGAGAAGGAAAAGGGAAATAAGATTTTATGTGTGATTGGAATTAACAAAACAAGCTGAGTTTTTTTCTTTTTTAATTCCTTAAAGCATTCCTCAATCCAAGACATTTCTATGGAATCATCTTAAAGTAAGTTTGCTATACAATTTTTACCTCAGTGTCTTGAATCCAAAAATATCCTTAAAAAGTTCCTGTTAGGATTGTCCAATTCACTTCCTTTAAAAAATATGTTAGATTTCTATGTGTGCATGCACACACACATGTATACATTGCAGAGAAAGAAAAGAAGATTAAAAGAAAAATGGAATAGAGAGAAATAAGTAAATAGGATTGAAAAACAAGGAAATTTTCAAAGATTATCAGAAGGAAAGTTACTATCATACATTTTAGGTTAATGATAATAACTAAAAGAATTATTAGCTCCAGGGTTTATAATGCAATATATTTTTTTAAAATGTGAGGAACTATATAGTTGGATACCTATGATAAAAAGCACTATCATGTTCACTGGGATAGTCTGTTATTAAAAACAATTCTAGATTTACGTTTCCGTGACCACTATGAAAAAGTGATCAAAAACCAATATTAAGAAGCATTCTGGGGAAGAGGGTGTAACATGGCAGCATAGGAGGATGTTGAGCTCACCCCTTCCCATGGACACACAAATTCTACACCTGCACATGGAGCAATTCCTCCTGAAGAAAACAGGGTTGATTGAACAACTTCTGCACAACAAACAATAGAGGGACCACGTAGAGATGGATAAGAGAGATGGAGACACGGTATCAAATCAGTAACCTGCAGCTGGGAGGGACATCACTGAGGAGCTCATGCACAGGCTTGCCTGCCATGGGGCACAGCAGAAAAATAGCCGTTTAAAGAGCACCTAGACTATACGGGAAGGAAATCCATTTACTAACCCTAGAGCATCTGCCAAACAAGTGGAGAACTGCTGGAATTCTCTCTGGGGTCCAAGACACTGGCAAGTGCCCTTTTTTGCATTCCCTCTCCACCTTGATAGTGTGGCAGAGCATGGTCCAGACACTCTAGCTGGCCTACTAAGGTTGCCTCAGAGCACCCTGGGCCCCTGCCCAACATCAGCTCCAGCTGTCCCACCAAAGCAACCCTGGCATGACATGCCCCAAGAACACTCAGGTAATGCCTGCTCCAGCTGTCCTGCTAACGTAGCTGCAGCATGCCCTAGGACCCCCTGACCCATGCCTGCTCCAGCTCCAGCCATCCTGCCAGGGCAGCCCCAGAGCAGATAGCCTTGGGACTCCCCAGCCTGTGCCCACTCCAGCTCCAACCATCCTGCCAGGGAAGCCCTGGGACAGACTTCCCTGGGACCCCGTTGGCCAACACATACTCCAGTTCCAGCTGACCCACGAGGGCAACCCTGGCACAGCTTAGCCAGGGTCCCACAGGCCTGTTCCCACACCAGGCAGATCCAGGCAGCACACCCCAGGACTTCCCAGGCCCAGTCCACTTCAGATCCAGCTGAGCCACCAGGGTGGCACAGACGAAGCATACCCGTGGACTACCCTAGCCCATGTCTGCTCCAGCTCCAGCCAGCACACAAAGCCACCTGTCACACATAGTCTACACAAGTCCACTCCTTCAAGACCAGAAGATGTAGCTGTTTCACCAAATTCATTGAAACAAACACAGAGTCAAACAAAATGAGACCAAAGAATATGTTCCAAAAGAAAGAACAAGATAAAACCACAGAAAAACTCTAATGAAACAAGATAAGTGACTTACCTGATAAATAGCTCCAAGTAATGGTCATAACATGCTCACTGAACTTAGGAGAAAAATGGAGCAGCATAGTGACAACTTCAACAAAGAGTTAGAAAATAGAAGAAAGAATCAGAGATGAAGAATACAAAAACTGAAATGAAAAATACATGGATGGAATCAACAGCAGATTAGATGATACAGAAGAACAGATCAGTGATCTGGAAGACAAAATAGTGGAAATTACTCAATCAGAACAGCAAAAAGAAAAAAGAATTTTGATAAAAAGGAATAGTTTAAGGGACATCTGAGACAACATCAAGCATATGAACATTTGCATTATATCAGTGCCAGAAGGATAAGAAAGAGAAAAAGGAGGGGCAGAAAACTTATTTGAAAAAATAATGCTGAAAACTTCCCTAACTTGGGAAAAGAAACTGACATCCAGGTCCAGGAAGTACAGAGAGTCCCTAACAAGATGAACCCCACCAAGACATACAACAATTAAAATGGCAAAAGTTAAAGATAAAGAAAGAATCAGAAAAGCAGCAAGGGAAAAACAAAAAGTCACCTACAAGGGAACCCCAATAAAACTATCAGCTGATTTCTCAGGAGAAACTTTGCAGGCCAGAAGAGGGTGGCATGATATATTTGAAGTGAGGAAAGGAAAAAACTTACAACCAAGAATACTCTACCTGGCAAGGTTATCATTCAGAATTGAAGGAGATAAAGAGTTTCCAGGACAAACAAAAACTAAAGGAATTCATCACTACTAAACTGGCCTTACACAAAATGTTAAAAATTCTTCAAGTGGAAAAGCAAAGTCTATAACTAGAAACAAGAAAACACATTAAACAAAAAAAATCTCACTAGTAAAGGGAAATATTTGGCAAAAGTAATGAATCAGCCACTTTAAAAGCTAGTATGAAGGTCAAAAGACAAAAGTAGTAAAATCAACTATAACTACAATAAGTAGTTAAGGGATACACAAAATAAAAAGATATAAAAGATGATGTCAAAAACGTAAAACATGGGAGTGTCAGGGGAAGTAAAAATATACTGCTTTTAGAATGCATTCACACTTAAGCAACTATTACCTTAAAATCGACTGATATCTATATCTATATCTATATCTATATATATGTCGACATATATGAACTTTAGAGTAACCACAAACCAAAAGCCTACAATAGATACACAAAAAATAAAGAGAAAGGAACTCAAACATAATACTATAGAAAACCATCAACCACAGGGAGAGACCAAGAGAAGAAGAACAACCAAAAAGCCTGCAAAAATCACCAGAAAACAACTAACAAAACAGCAATAAGTACATACTTATCAATAATTACTTTAAATGTGAAAGGACTAAATGCTCCAATCAAAAGACATAGGGCAGCTAAATGGATTAAAAAACAAGACCCATCTGTATACTGCTTGCATGAGACTTTCTTCAGATCTAAAGACACACACAGATGGAAAATGAAGGGATGGAAAAAGATATTCCATGAAAATGGAAATGAAAAGAAAGCTGGGGTAGAAATACTCATATCAGACAAAATAGACTCTAAAATAAAGATTGTAACAAAAGACAAAGAAGGGCATAACATAATGATAAAGAGATCAATCCAAGGAGAAGATATAACATTTGTAAATGTTTGTGCACTCAACATAGAAGCATGTTGTGTATATATATAGAAGCATATATATATAAAACATAGAAGCATATATATGTTATATATATATAACATATATATAACATATAACATAGAATCATGTATATATAAAGCAAATATTAACAGACATAAAGAGAGAAATTGACAGTAATACAATAATGATAGGGGGCTTTAATACTCACTTACATCAATGGATACATCATCCAGGCAGAAAATCAGTAAAGGAACATTGGCCTTAAACAACACATTAGACCAGATGGACTAAATAGATATATACAGAACATTCCATCCAAAAACCACAGAATACATATTCCTTTTAAGTGCACACAGAAAATTGTCCAGGATAAATCACATGTTGGGCGACAAAACAAGTCTCAATAAATTTAAGACTGAAATCATATCAAGCATCTTTTCCAACCAGAATGGTATGAAATTAGAAATCAACTACAGGAAGAAAACGAAAAAAACAAAAACACAAACACATGGAGACTAAACAATAGGCTACTAAACAACCAGTGGGTCAAAGAAGAAATGAAAAAGACAATCAAAAAATACCTCAAGAAAAGTGAAGAGGGAAACACAATGTTCCAAAATGTATAGCATGCAGCAAAAGCAGTTCTAAGAGGGAAGTTGACAGTAATACAGGCCTACCTCAAGAAATAAGAAAAATCTCAATAAACAGTCTAATTTTAAACCTAAAGGAACTAGAAAAAAGAACAAATAAAACCCAATGTTAGTAGAAGAAAATAAAAATCAGGGAAGAAATAAATGTAATATGGATTTTAAAAACAATAGAAAAGATCAATGAAACTAAAAGCTGGTTCTTGGAAAAGATCAACAAAATCAATAAACCTTTAGTTAAACTCGAAAAGAAAGAGAGAGAGGGCTCAAATAAATAAAATCAGAAATAAAAAAACAGTTACAACCAACACCACAGAAATACAAAGAATTATAAGAGACTACTATGAAAATTATATACCAACGAATAAGAAACCTAGAAGAAGTGAATAAATTCCTAGAAACACACAACTTTCCAAGAACAAATCAAGAAAAAATAGAAAATCTGAATAGACTGATTACAAGTAATGAACTTGAACCAGTAATTTAAAAACTCCCCCAAAACAATAATCTAGGAATAGACAGCTTCACAGGTGCACTCTGCCAAACATTTAAAAAGAGTTAATACCTATCTTTCTCAATTTATTCCAAAAGATTGAAGAGGAAGGAATGCTTCCAAACTCACTTTATGATGCCAGCGTTACTCTGCTACCAAAATCAGAAAAAAAAACACTACAAAAAAAAGAAAATTATAGACCAATAAATATCCTTGATGAACATAGGTTCAAAAATCCTCAAGAAAATATTAGCAATTCAAATTCAATAATGCTTTTAAAAAGATCATACACTGTAATCATGTGGGATTTATTCCAGGGATGCAAGGATGGTTCAACATCTGCAAATCAATCAGTGTGATACACCACATTAACCAAATGAAGGATGAAAATCATATGATCATCTCAATAGATGCAGAAAAAGCATTTGACAAAAATCAACATCCATTTACAATAAAAACTCTCAACAAAGTGGGAATAAAAGGAATATACCTCAACATAATAAAGGCCATTTATGACAAACCCACTGAAAACATCATTCTCAATGGTAAAAAAGAGCTTTTCCTCTAAGATCAGGAACAAGAAAGGGATGCCCACTCTCTCCACTTTTATTCAACATAGTATTAGAAGTCCTAGCCACAGCAATTAAGCAAGAAAGAGAAGTAAATGGCATTCAAATTGGAAATGAAAAAGTAAAACCGTCACTACTTGCAGATGACATGAAACTATATATAGAAAACTCTAAGGAATTCACCAAAAAACTATTAGGGCTAATAAATGAATTTAATAAAGTTGTAGGATACAGAATTAATATTCAGAAATCAGTTGTGTTTCTATATACTAATAACTAGCTATCAGAAACAGAAATTAAGAAATCAATCCTATTTTCCCATGCATCAAAATGAATAAAATACCTGAGAATAAATTTAACCAAGGAAATGAAAGGCTTGTACTCTGGAAATTATAAGACATTGATGAAAGAAATTGAAGATGAAACAGATAAATGGAAAGATATACCATGGTTATGGATTGGAAGAATGAATATTGGTAAAATATCCATACTACCCAAAACAATCTACAGATTCAATGTACTCTCCATCAAAATACCAATGGCATTTTTCACAGAACCAGATCAAATAGTTTTAAAACTTCTATGGAACCACTAAAAGATCGTGAATAGCCAAAACAATCTTGACAAAGAACAAAGCTAGGGGTATCATGCTCCCTAATTTCAAATTATATTACAAAGCTTTAGTAATCAGAATAGTATGGTACTGGCACAAAAACAGACATATAGGTCAATGGAATAGAACACAGAAACACAAATAAACCCGTGTATATGTGGTCAATTGCTCTCTGACTAAGGAGGCAAGAATATACAACTGGGAAACGACAACCTCGTCAATAAATAGTAAAACTGGACAGCTACATGCAAAAGAATGAAACTGGACCACTTTCTTACACCTATACAAAAATAAATTCAAAATGGATTAAAGACTTGAATGTAAGACCTGAAACCATAAAAATCCTGCAAGGAAATATAGGCAGTCAGCTCTTTGACATCAATCTTAGCAATATTTTTTTGAACCAGTCTCCTTAGGCAAGGGCAACAAAAGCAAAAATAAATAAATGGGATTATATCAAACTAAAATGCTTTGTACACAAAGGAAACCATCAACAAAATGAAAGGCAACCTACTGAATGAGAGAAAATATTTGCAAAGTGTACGTCCAATAAGGGGTTAATATATAAAATATATAAGGAACTCATGCAATTCAATACCAAAAAACAAACAGTTCAATTAAAAAATGGTCAGAGGACTTCAATAGACATTTTTCCAAAGAAAACATACAGATGGCTAACAGACACATGAAAAGATGCTCAACAACACTAATCATAAGGGAAATGCAAATCAAAACCACAAAGAGATATCACCTCATACCTGCCAGAATGGCTATTATCAAAGACAACAAATAACAACTGCTGATGAGGACATGGAGAAAAGGGAACACTCATGCATAGTTGGTAGGAATATAAATTCATGCAGCCTCTATGGAAAACAGTATGGAAATTTCTTTAAAAAATTAAAAATAGAACTGCAGTATGATATAGCAATTCCATTTCTGGGTATTTATCCAAAGAAAATGAAAAACTAATTTGAAAAGATATATGCCTCCCTTTTTTTATTGTAGCACTATCTAAAATAGCCAAGATATAGAAGTAATCTATGTGTCCATCAATAGATGATTGGATAAAGAAGACATGGTATATATATATACAGTGGAATATTTTTCAGCCATAAAAGAGAATGAAATGTTGCATTTGAGACAACACAGATGGACCTAGAGGGTATGATGTTAAGTGAAGTAAGTCGGAGAGAGAAAGAAAAATATCATATGATTTCACTTACATGTGAAATCTTAAAAACAAAACAAATGAAGAAACAAAGCAAAACAGAAACAGACTCATAAATACAGGAAATAAACAGGTTTTGGTTTGGGGGGGACAGGTTGGGGGTTGAGCAAAATAGGTGAAGGGGATTAAGAGGTACAAACTTTCAGGTATAAAATAAATTTTATGGGGATGTAATGTGCAGCATAGGGAATACAGTCAATAATACTGTTATAACTTTGTCTTGTGACAGATGGTAACTAGACTTATCATGGGGATCATTTCATAATGTATATAAATATTTAATCTCTATGATGTACACCTGAAACTACTAGGATATTGTATGTCAATTATATTTCAATAAAAATAAAAGTAGTATTCTGTTGGTTTGAGTCTAATTTTCTTAATTGGTACAACTGAGAACTATTTCTTTTTAAATTTATTTTGCTGCTTACTGTTATACATATTTGAATGAAATATCTCCAAATATTTACAGAGGCAAGCAATTTAGATTTGTTTTGTATTTTATTCTTTAGTAAATACAATGAAATATTAATGAAATGTTAGAATACTAGTTGGCATAGAGAAACGTAATCGGCATTAACCAAGAATTTGATATTGTGATTGCTACCTAGCCCAGATGTTCACTGTCTCCCTTTGGGCATCTGGGGGTGTGTTGATTCAGTAACATTCCGGTGCCTTGGCATGCAGAGAAGTGTTGGTGACCACTAATTGGTATGGCAGTCTTCTACAGATGAAACAAACAGGGCCTGGGTTTCCCTCCTTACATAAAAAATTTAAGACCGATGTGTGATCTTCTGCACACTTTTGGATATAGTTATAATGTGCATACAGTACTTCAATGGAATTAATTTAATGTTTAGCTTTAAAAGACTTTTTAATTTTTTACATTTCTCTTAAGTTACATTATGAAGTATCTATTTTTGGAAAGAGAATCATAATTAAAAGTTTAAGGGATATTTTTTTAGTATGAGAAGGGTACTGGATACAAATTAAGAGAAAAATATGCAACAGAAAAAGTGTAATTTGCTTTCTATAAGCCCATATAGCTTTCTAAGGAGAGTCAGCCTTAGTAACGGAAAAGTTCTTTGTTTGCTGAGCACAGGGTTGGATAAGAATGTTGGGAGGAAGGAGCTAGGGAGGAGTTGAATTGCTCTCTATAATGAGAGAGAAACAGAAGAATTTCCAAGGCCCAAAGGAAAATCCAAGAGGCAAAGATACTGCAGCCTAGGATGCTGGGATACACTCCTCCCACATAGGCCATGACATCTTCTCTCCCTCCCCTCATACATCACACATAATGGAGTAGGGGTCAAAAGAGATTTTTGAAAAGCAAAATGCTGAAGAGGGATTCAATACGTGGTGTACACGGTGTGGTATACGGTGTATGCCTCTCCTCCTTTTCCATATCATCATCAGGAAATTCTACATTGCAGTTACTGTTCTTATTTTATTGGTTTCTCTTGTGGTATCCCAAAGAGCAGGATAAGGTAGTCATTGACTTTTAAGTTTTATGTGTGTTAGGGAAACCTTTACTTTTTTTATTAAAAGAAACTGGTTATGTATTACTAGTCATTATGAAACAGATGCAAATATACCTGAGCTTTGCCTTGCAATTAATTAAGTATTGTGAACATACACTAGTATCCTCAAATGTACACAGACCAAATGTTTTTAAAAGAATGCAAAGTGACAAGCTTAGTAATCCACGTCACATTTACAAGAAGTTCAATCATACATACAGAAATGGCAGGAGAAATTTCATTCCAAGGTCTGAGCAATGTCAAGGCAATCTGCAAGAACTGGCTAATACTTTGATGGTTTCCAAAGGGTTAAAATTTGATATATCAAGTGTAGGTCTCCTTATTTTAAAACCATTTTTGAGACAACTGAATTGCATTTGAAAATGAAACTCAAGAGTTTCATAGAACCCTTCAAACATGGATTTCCAAAAACTAGAATTTGAAAACAACATTACTAGGTGATAGAGGGCAGTGAGGAGTAGCACGGGACACTGCCTTCCGCAGCATTAGAACCCACTGCAGAATCAAAGAGTCTAGCGGTTAAAAGCATGGACTCTGAAGCCGAAACGCCTGGGTCTCAGTCTCAGTTCTGTCTCTTACTAAACAGTAATCTTGGGCAATTTTCTCAACTTCTCAATGCTTTAGTTTCACGATCTCTAAGATGGAATAAAAATAGTATTTATCCCATAAGGTTGTTGTGAAGATTCAGTGAATTAACTTGCATAAAGCACTTAGAATAGAGCCTAGCACATTTCAAGTACTAGATATACATTCTTACTTGATTAATAAGTCGTAGTCACTAGTTTCAAGCTCTACAGGGACACTTGTCCCCCCTTTCCCTTCTTCCTGGCCTAGGACTCTGGTCTGCAGGGTGAACTCTTGTTATTACTCAGTCCCATGGAGAAACAGCAGTTACAGGGACTGCTACCACAAAAGGCAGACATTTATCCTCTGTGCTTTCGGAGACCTCATCAGTCTTAATCTTTTGTGATTTACGCTTAAACCATCTTTCAGAGATAAAACTGTGCAATTTTAAAAGACAAGCAAAGGAAATTGCAATTTATTTCACAAAGCTACTCTACAGTCAACTCATCCTACTAGGGAATTAGTATCATTAGTATAAAACATGATTATATAGTATCTCTCTGATTTAACATACATCAAATGTCCTCAAGTCACATACTCCCTGCTCCATTGAACATAAGCTGTTATTCACCCAGAATGTCTTATTTGGGGTGAGCATGTGACCCAGTGCGGACCAGCCACAGAGATAAATTCAGAGTTGGGTATATGACACAAGGCTTTTCAAACAGTGTCCTCTCTGGAGCTTTGTAGCCAGAGCTATCAAGAAATCTCAACTATCCCCTGCTTGCCTACCTCTGCCTTAACTGTGGGCTGGAAGGACTTGGAGGAGCCAACAACCATCTTTTCCAGCAAACTTGAAAAAACTTTTTTCAGAATGAAATCAATGCACAGAGGAATGTGGAAGACATGGGAAAGGAGAGAGGGACTTGATATTCCTTGAGCCCCTGGATTCAGCCACGTCTGAAGATAGAATCCCTGAAATTTTCATGTACAAAACAACAAATCCAGTTTTTCACAGAGGCTACTTTGGTTTGAGCTGTGTTTCTGTAGCGTGCAACGAAGAGTTCTGTCTAATATATATGCCCATTTGGATAACCCTAATGTGGTCATAATTTAATAAATGAATAAATGATTGCTACAAGCAGTTCCTGAGAACACCTGGGATAGGAATAGAGGCAGGATGGAGATCAATAGCGTAACAGCTTTCTAATGGATCAGTGTCTCCAAATTCCTTCTCCTGGCTCAAAGGGGTAGCAAATGAGAAAACTCCACAGAAGATTGCTCTCTTTCTTCTTTTCCTGCTTCTTGCCTGCTCCAACATCACTGTGATGACAGACCCTCACTGCTCTCAATACCACAAAGAAAATTGGAGGCCTGCCACATCAGTCACTGCTGCCGCTGCTTCTCTGCCTAAAATAAGGCTCCTCCACAGTAAACTCCTCACCCCAGATGGAGGCTGGGTCCTGGGTATACATAGCCTGTAAAGATCTGGTGTGGTAGAGTCTGGGAAGGTGACAGTGTCCCATGAGGCATTCTTAGGCTCTTCTCCATAAGTGCTCCCTTGGCTGCCCTGCTTTCACCACCATCAGTCAACACATCACCCACTTTCTCTTAAGAAGCCTATTACAGGCTCCCTTTCCAGCTCACCTGATGGCTAAGTGTTTGTTTCTTTCTTTGCCTGTTTACCAGGGAATAGCTATGAGAAGCCTGAGCCTCAAGCCCCTACCTGGGGGTAGGGTTGAGGCTTTTTTCTCCTCTATTATTTCTCTACCCATCCAACACCAGATCAGAAAATTCAGCCCCTTCTATTTTTATTTGTTTTATTGAGGTCATAATTGTTTACAATATTGTGAAATTTCAGATGTACATTATTATTTGTCAGTCACCACATATAAGTGTCCCTTTATGCCTTATGCTCACCCCCAACCAGCTTCCACTCTGGTAACCTCTTCTCTTTGTCCATGTATTAGTTTATCTTCCACACATGAATGAAATCATGCAGTATTTGTCTTTCTTTTTCTGGCTTATTTCACTTAACATAATACCCTCAAGGTCCATGCATGTTGTTGCAAATGGGACGATTTTGTATTTTTTTATGGCTGAGTAGTATTCCATTATATGTATATACTACATCTTCTCTTTCCAGTCATCAGTTGATGGGCACTTGAGTTGCTTCTGTGTCTTGGCTACCGAGGATAGTGCTGTAATGAACATGGTGGTGCGAAAGTCTCTTTGAATTGTTGATTTCAAGTTCTTTGGATAAATACCCCATAGTGGAATAGTGGGGTCATATGGTATTTCTATTTTTGATTTTTTGAGAAATCTTCTTACTGTTTTCCATAGTGGCTGCACCCATTTGCATTCCCGCCAGCAGTGTATGAGTGTTCCTTTTCTCCACATCCTCCCAAACATTTGTTATTTTTTGTCTTGGTAATTCTAGCCATTCTAATGGGTATAAGGTGATATCCCATTGTAGTTTTGATTTGCATTTCCCTAATGATTAGCGAGGTTGAACATCTTTTCATGTGCCTATTGACCATCTGAATATCTTATTTGGAAAAATGTCTGTTCATATCCTTTGCCCATTTTTTTGACTGGATTATTTGTTTTATGGTTGTTGAGTTGTATGAGTTCTTTATATATTTTGGAGATTAACCCCTTGTCAGATATATGATTTGCAAATATTTTCTCCAAGTTGGTGGATTGGCTTTTTGTTTTGTTCCTGGTTTCCTTTGCCTTGCAGAAGCTCTTTAGTCTACTAAAGTGCCACTTGTTTACATTTTCTTTTGTTTCCCTTGCCCTAGTAGACATGGTATTCAAAAAGATGTTTCAAAGGCCAGTGTCAAAGAGTGTACTACCTATATTTTCTTCTAGGAGTTTTATGGTTTTATGTCTTACCTTCAAGTTTTTAATCCACTTTGAGTTAATTTTTGTGCACAGCAAAAGATAATGGTTTACCTTCATTCTTTTGCATGTAGCTGTCCAGTTTTCCCAACACTGTTTATTGAAAATTTTCTTTCTCCATTGCATGTTCTTGGCTCCTTTATCGAAGATTAGCTGTCCATAAATATGTGGTTTTATTTCTGGACTTTTGCTTCTGTTCTATTGATCTATTTGTCTGTTTTTGTAAGAGTACCATGCTGTTTTGTTTAGTATAGCATTGTAGTATATTGTGAAATCAGGAATTGTGATGCCTTGAGATTTGTTCTTCTTTCTCAGGATTCCTTTAGCTATTTGGGGTCTTTTTTTCCCAATATGAATTTTAGGATTCTTTGTTCTATTTCCATGAAGAATGCCATTGGGATTCTGATTGGGATTGCATTGCATTAGTGGATTACTTTAGGTAGTATGGACATTTTACCCATGTTTATTCTTCCAATCCATGTGCATGGAATATCTTTCCATTTCTTTATGTCATCATTGATTTTTTCAATAACACCTTACAGTTTTCATCATATATGTCTTTCACCTCCTTGATTAAATTTATTCCTAGATATTTTATTCTTTTTTTGTGCTTATAAATGGGATTGTATTCTTGAGTTCTCCTTCTGTTAGTTCATTATTAGAGTATACAAATCCAACTGATTTTGCAAGTTGATTCTGTACCCTGCAACTTTGCTGCAGTTGTTGATTATTTCTAATAGTTTGCCAATGCATTCTTTAGGGTTTTCTATATATAAAATCATGTTCTATGCAAACAGTGAGAGTTTCACTTCTTCCTTGACAATTTGGATACCTTTATTCCTGTTTATTGCCTACTTGCCCTGACCAAAACCTCCAGTACTATGTTGAATAAGTGTAGTGAGAGTAGGCACCCTTGTCTTGTTCCTGTTCTCAGAGGGATGGCTTTCAGTTTTCCCCCATTGAGTATGATGTTGGCTGTGGGTTCATCATATGTGTTCTTTATTATCTTGAGGTACTTTCATTTTATACTGTTTTTATTGAGAGTTTTTATCATAAATGGCTGTTGAATCTTGTCAAATGCTTTCTCCGCATCTATTGAGATGATCATAAGGTTTCTATTCCTCATTTTGTTATGTGCTGTATCACATTGATTGATTTGTGGATGTTGAACCATCCCTGAGTCCCTGAAATAAATCCCACCTGATCACAGTCTATGATCCTTTTAATGTATTGCTATATTTGGTTTGCCAATATGGTGTTGAGGATTTTTGCATCTATGTTCATCAGTGATATTGGCCTGTAATTTTCCTTCTTTGTGTTGTCCTTGTCTGGCTTTGGGAACAGGGTAATATTGGCCTCATAAAATGTGTTAGGAAGTGTTCTGTCTTCTATTTTTTGGAATACTTTGAGAAGGATAGGTATGAAATCTTCTTTGAATACTTGTTAGAATTCTCCAGAGAAGGCATCTGGTCCTGGATTTTCATTTTTGGGAAGGTTTTTGATTACTATCTCAATCTCTTTACTTGTGATTGGTCTATTCAGATTCTCTATTTCTTCTTGATTCAGTTTTGGGAGGTTGTATGAATCAAAGAATTTATCCATTTCTTCTAGATTGTCCAAGTTGTTGGCATATAGTTTTTTCATAGTATTCTTTTATAATCCTTTGTATTTCTGTGGTATCTGTTGTAATATCTCCTTGTTCATTTCTAATTTTATTTATTTGAGCCCTCTCTCTTTTTTCCTTAGTGAGTCTGGTGAAGGGTTTGTCAACTTTGTTTATTTTCTCAAAGAACCAGCTCTTAGTTTCATTGATCCTTTCTACTGGTTTTAGGTTTCAATTTCATTTATTTCTCCTCTAATTTCTATTATGTCCCTCCTTCTGCTAACTTTGGGCTTTGTTTGTTCTGCTTTTTCTAGTTGTCTTAGCTGTAGTTTAGGATTGCTTGTTTGAGATTTTTCTTTCTTGTTAAGGTGGTCCTGTATTGCTATGAATTTTCCTCTTAGGACCGTTTTTGCTGCATATGAGTTGCTATGGTGTATTTTCATTTGTCTCCAGACATTTTTTGATTTCTTCTTAAATTTCTTCATTGATCCATTGGTTGTTCTGTAGCATGTTGTTTAGTCTCTACGTAATTGTCACTTTCCCAACTCTTTCTTGTGGTTGATGTCTATTTTTATAGCATTATGGATAGAAAAGATGCTTGATATGATTTCAATCTTCTTAACTTTATTGAGGCTTGCCTTGTTTCCCAACATATGTTCTATCTGTGAGAATGTTCCATGTGCACCTGAGAAGAATATGCATTCTAATGATTTTGGATGGAGCACTCTCTATATATCTATTAAGTCCATCTGGTCTAGTTTTTTATTTAATTCCACTATTTTCTTGTTGACTTTCTGTCTGGATGATCTATCCATTGATGTAAGTGGAGTGTGGAGGTCCCCTACTATTATTGAGTTACTATTAATATCTCCTTTTAGTTCTGTTAATAGTTACTTTATGTACTTTGGTGCTCCTGTTTAGGTGCATATATATTTATAAGTGTTACATCCTTTTGGTAGAGTGTCCCTTTTTATCATTATATACTGCCCTTCTTCATCTCTCATTACCATTTTTATCGTGAAGTCTACTTTGTCTGATATAAATATGGCAACACCTACTTTCTGTTTTTTGCCATTAACTTGAGGTATCATCTTCTATACCTTCACTCTGAACTTGTGTTATTCCTTAGAGCTGAGATGTGGTTCCTACATATTATTGGGTCTTGTTTTTTAATACATCCAGCCATTCTGTATCTTTTGATTGGAGAATACAGTCCATTTAGATTTACAGTGATTATTGATATTTGAGGGCTTAATATTGTCATTTTATCACTTGTATTATGGTTGTTCTCTATTTCCCTGGTTTCTATTCCCCTCTATTTCTGACTGCCAGTTCAGTTTGGTGCTTCTCTATGACAGTTTTCTCAGTTTTATCTTTATCTATCATTTGTGTCTCCATTCTGATTTTTTTGTTTAGTGGTTACCATGAGGTTTGTATAGAAGATCTTGTAGATGATAGTCTGTTTTCTGATAGTCTCTTATTTCCTCAGTCTAAGTAGTTTCCATCCCCTTTCTCTTCCCCTTCTAAGTTATTGTGGTCACAACTTATTCAATTTTGTATTATGAGTTTATGACTAAAATGAAGTTATTATAGTTATTTTTGATGCTTTCCTTCCCTTTATCCTTAATGTTATAATTAAGTGTTTGCTAACCTGTTCTGATAGAGAGCTGCAATTTTCTGATTGTGTCTGTCTATTTATCTCCTCCTCAAGGTTTTGTAAACTCTTTCTCTTTTTTTCAGGTATGCGGGTCTTCTTGATCATTTCTTGTAGTGGGGGCAACATTTCTTGTCTTGTGGCGATGAACTGTCTCAGCTCTTGTTTATCTGGAGAAGTTTTTATTTCTCCATCATATCTGAAGGATATTTTCACTGGATAGAGTATTCTTGGCTGAAAGTTTTTGTCTTTAGAATTTTGAATGTGTCATTCTACTGTCTCCCAGCCTGTAAGATTTCTGCTGAAACATCTGCTGAAAGCCTAAAAGGGGTTCCTTTGTAGGTTATTTTCTTCTTTAATATTTTTTCTTTGTCATTTACTTTTGCTAGTTTTACTAATATATGCCACGGAGAAGGTTTCTTTACATTGATGTAATTAGGAGTTCTATTAGCTTTGTTTACATTTAATTCCAGCTCCTTCCCTAGGTTTGGGAAATTCTCAGCTATTATTTCTTTGAACAAGTTCTCTGCTCCTTTCTTCCTCTCTTCTCCCTCTGGAATACCTATAATCCTTATATTGCATTTCCTAATTGAGTTGGATATTTTTCTGAAAATTTCCTTATTTCCTTTTAGACTTAATTCTTTCTCCTCCTCCAATTGCAGCATTTCTACATTTCTGTCCTCTAAATTACTGATTCTGTCACCCATAATACCACCTCTATTTTCTAAGGACTACAAAGTTTCCTTTATCTCATTCATCGTGCATTTTGTCTTCAAGATTTCTGATTTTTTTTTTATGGTTTCAATCTCTTTTGGATGAATTCCCTCTGTTCATTAATTTTATTCCTGAGATCATTAAACTGTCTTTCTGAGTTCTCTTGCAGCTCATTGGGTTTCCTTATGATAGTTATTTTGAATTCTCTGTCATTTAAATTGCAAATTTCTGTGACTTCAGGATTGATTTCTGGGTACTTATTTTCCTTCTGGTCTGGAGTTTTGATATACCTCTTCATGCTATTTGTTGGAGTGGACTTGTTCTGCTGCATAGTGGTAGTATCTGGTTGCAGATTCCACCTGCCACCACTGAGGGGGCAGGAACTGTGTCTTCTGAGCCTTCTGTGACCCCTGGAAGATGTGCCTGTCTGTTGGAAGCTTTGCCAACAGGGCCCCTCTATGTTTGCTCACTGGCAGCTGCTGCTTTAGACACATACATGCACACACTCCACAAGTATCCCCTGTTCTGGCCAACTGGCCAAGCTGATGCACCAGATGGGAGGCAGGGAGGGGCACTTTCTTTTGTGTCCATGAGCCCACATACCCCTACTATGCACTCACTGTCTGCTGGCTTGGACTGCTTGGCTTGGTGTGGACACCCCCACGATTGCTTAGCTATCTTGGTGTGGAGCATTTCCTCTGACTGGGAGGCAACTCAAAGAGCAGAAGCGTTCCTCTGGAAAGCTGCCCTTTCCCCCTTCTCCTCTCTGTGTTTTGCACTGGCCTTTGCACGAGATCCTGCATCCTAGATTGCTACTGCTTGGGGACCTCCTTTCACTGCCTCCTGCGGGGAGGGGTCCATCACCCCCATCTGCAGATGTTTGGCTGTGTGGACCTCTCAGACATCTACTGTGTTGTGTGAATATCCCCTATTGGTTTACAAATATCCTTTTCATTGTATCTTAGTGGGGAGAGAGTAAGGGAAGAGCTCATTCTGGCATGATGCTGATGTCACTCATCCCTTCTATTTTTCCTGAGAGATTATTACCCTTTTTTTCTAGTCCCTACATTTAGATCCTAGGAAATTGCATGCAAGTATTACATCAACATATTTTCTTTTAGAGGCTTTTGCTACATATTACTATAAAATCTACTGTATTAATCAGTGAGTGATATGAAGGAACCTAAAGTATATAAATGGTTCCTACTTTCAATTCACAGTGTAACTGTTAGAAAAATGAAAGCAATCAGAAAACAATTACAAACTATAAGCCATGAGTTATAAGAAAAACTAGACCTTACATAAGAGCATGTTTAATCCAGTAGATCTTTGGTTTTTTTAAGATGAATTTTTCTCCAGAACCTTAATATCACCAAATTCTCAGACGTTTGCATGACACTAGAAGTAGGCAGTATGCTAGACTCATTTGCTCACCAAGAGCCTCAGAATAACACACTGACCTTACAGTATGCAATTCAAATGTGTATTATCAAGGTTTAAATCGCCACATGTTCTGGAGAATTAGGATCCCTCATCAATTGTTGTGATGGTTAATTTTATGTGTCAACTTGGAGGGTTTTTTTGATAAGATTAACATTTAATTCAGTGAACTTTGAGTAAGAAGATTGTCCTCCATAATGCAGGTGGGCCTCATAAAATCAGTTGAAGGCCTGAATAGAGCAAAAACACAGCTTCCCTGAGCAAGAAAAAATTCTCCAGCAGACTGTATTTGGACTACATCTGCATCATCAGCTTTCCTGGGTCTGCCAGCCTTCAAATTTCATGTGCATCATCAGTTCTCTTGAGTCTCCAGGTTACTGGTGCTCAGACTGGAACTGAAACCATCAGCTATCCTAAGTTTCAAGCCTACCAGCCCCCACTATAGATTTGGACTTGCCAGTACACCATAATCACATAAGCCAATTCCTTACAGTAAGTCTCTTTCTACATGTCTTAGTCAATTCAAGATGCCATAACAAAAGTAGCATAGACTGGTTGGGTTAAACAACAGAAATTTATTTCTCACAGTTCTGAAGGCTTAGAATTCCAAGATCAAGGTGCTGCCTGATTTGGTTTCTGATGAAAGCCCTCTTCTTGGTTTTCAGTTGGTCATTTTCTTGCTGTATGCTCTCATGGCAGAGACAGAGATAACTATAGTCTCTTCATCTTCTTGTAAAAGCACTCATTCCATCATGGGGCTCCACCCTCATGACCTCATCTAAACTAAATTACCTCCCAAAGGTCCCACCTCCAAATACCATCACATTGGGGATTAGAGTTTCAATATATGAATTTGAGCAGGACATAAACATTCAATCCATACCCAAATATACACACACACACTCACACACATCCTATTGGTCTTGTTTCTCTAGAGAGCTCTGACTAATACAAACTGTCAAATCACCAAAGTTTAATTTTGTGAATGCTTAGGGTTTGCAGTTGTTAGAAAGAGATCTTAAAAGTAACTGAACTTCAGCAAAGACACAAAGAGAGAAACTAATATGATATCTTTTTTATTAAACAAACATTTATCAACCACCTACTCATTATGAAACATCATGCTAGATTCTTGGAATACATAGAGGAACAAGACATGTTCTTTACATGAGGACACTCACTGTATAGTAGGATAATACGGAAAAATGAAAACCCAATTCTGGAGAGTGAATATATGGGCCGGAAGTCTTCTTAGAAGAGCTACTAGAGTAAATGTTTCAAGAATGGCCACAAATTTGACAACTGGAAGTGAGGAAGAGCATTCTAGGCAGAAGGAGAAGCATATGCAAATAAATGAATGAGTAAGCATGTGTGGCACATTCAGAAAACTGCAGGAACACAGATACATATGGCTGAAGTATTAGCTGCTTCTGAGAAAGTCATTGGAAACTTAACTGAAGGGTGGTCTGGGCTGGAGATGTATACGCATGTTAGGAAATAGTCTGAAAGAGTGATGAATGGATAAAGTAGGATTGTGTTATGAGGATCTTAAAAATAAGATGTGGTGGACAATAGTAACAGCAGAAGAGTAATATTATAAATTCGGTGTTTTAAGTTGGGTCTAGGAGTGAGATGCATAATGGATTAGAGTGTGTGTGTATGGTGGGGAGGGAGGGCTGCTGTAGAGATGTGTAATCCTTTAGGAGTACACACATGAAGCAAGTAAAGATCTGAATTTTGGTGTTGGCTGAGGAGGAATAAAGGAAAGGAAAATCCAGGAGATGTTTCAATTTTTTTTTTAAAACAGCAGGTCTTGACTGTTGATGAGATATGTGCAATGAAGTAGAAAAAGATGTCAAGAATAGCTTGAAGATTTTTATCCTTGAAAATTGAAGTAATGACAAGAAATACAGAAGAAGAATATCACCATAAAAGAAGGGAAAGTACTTTAGTGAGGAAGATGATGAACTCAACTTTGGACATGCCGAGTATGACGTTATGACAGCATTTATACATGTAATTGGTGTCCATGTGAAAGAATCAGTCATAGCTTAAGCTAAGAAAGTGATTTATACATACACAACATGAAAAATATAACTGATAATATGTGAAATTTTCATAACGTTTATGAAGAGGGATAGTGACAGCTTTTATCATTGTTTTTAAAACTGAGTTTTAAAACTATTAATGCAATATTCAGTCCAAAGCCACAATGTGGATTTTTAATAGCAATCGCCATGTGCAGATTTTTGATCACTATACAACCCATTTAATACACATTGTGATGTAATGAGTTTATTGTTATTTGTACTAAACGAACTATATCCAAAGACAGAAAATACATCTCTTATATGAGTTGGGAGTCTTATGACACTGAAGCCTTGTTCCACCACCTGAAATTCATAGAGATTAGCCACAGAAGCAGTAAAGCACTGTATATATTTGTACCAAATACAAGGAAAGGAACAGACTTGATAAAACCAGGATAATTGACTTAGACTTTATAAAATAATAACTTCAAGGTCTCTAAATGCAAAAAAAGAAACTTTATCTACACTCTTTTGTTAAAGGCATTCAAGATTTTTCTATTTCATCACTTCATGCTTTTTAAAGAAGATATTCTTAGTTTGATATTATTTTATTATATATAATATTTTAAATATTCAAAATAAATATAATAGTGCATATATTTATATTAAATTAGTATGGCTCAAAAACAGATAAATGAATGTATACTTCAGACTTCATCCGCACCATCAGCTCCCCTGCATCTTTGCCTCATAAGTAAATATACGTAAAGTAAAGAATATTCTGTACTCATTTATTAAAAAAAAAAAACAGTTTCCAAGGAATATCATAGATTATTACAGATTCATCTCAATTTTCCACAGTTTTTATAATATGATAATTGATATTTATTTTCATAATCCAAATCACTTCTAAGATCATGATAGATGTAATCAGTCAGGCAAAGACTATTGTTGTCAGTATATCCTATTCTGGTGATTGATATTCTGTGCAGTTAATGGCATATTCTTTCGTTAAACAGAACTTGCATCCCAAATCCAGAGACATATGCAATAATTGCTAACACAATCATCAACACCCCAGGATTTCAGAGTTTCAGGACATTAGCTTCCATAGTCAATCTGCTTTATTTTACTTTCTGATCATGATGATAGCTAAAGAGTCCTTTTCTCACTGAGATTTTAAAAATCAAACATTACACAAAAAGTAGTAAAACTAGCCTGGAAATTAGTAATTGATTAAAAGTTAAGTCTTTTCCACCCACAAGCTCTGTGACTTTGGAGAAGTAATTAAAATTCTCAGAGCCTCAATTTGCTCCTCTGTAAAATGGGACAATAATCCTTACACAAAGTTGTTGAGGAAATCAAATTAAAAAAGCATATATATAAAATGAATACCAAATATTTTGCAATGTGAGGCATCCACACATTACCTGTCACATAGTGATGAATGGTAGTGATTATTTTTTTTTATTAAACAGATGTAAAAGAGTCAATAGGGGAGGACAGTCCCAAAGCTGTGAAGGCTTAAGGCACCCAGCTCCATAAGCCATAGTCTGTCCTCTCAGAACACCCATTCATCAGCATTTACCATATCCTCTCTGATAATCCTCTTGGGGAATAGGTGAGAATATACTAGATTAAAAATTTAAAATATATATCTATATTTGCCATTCCCGACATGCACCATTTTCATTTGGATTTGGGTATTATCACTTTTTAAAACGCCTTTTATTTTCCTTTTACAGTGATAAAATGAATATTTTTAGAGCTATATTCATAGTTTTCTTAAAGAAAACATATAGGTAAGAATAAAGGGTTTATTAGTTGAGAATTATTCTATTTATCACATTATATTAAATATCATTACAATAAATGCTTCTACAATAGAAATGAAATGTTTTCCTGGAGCAGTGTTTTGTCCATCTAATTGTTATGTGTTTTCATAAATTGTCTTTTATACCCATCTAAGATATGTTGCATAATATATTAAAACTCAATCTGTGAGCTACCATAAATTCCTCCAAATCCACAGAACTTGAAGAGTAAAAGAAAATAACAGAACTAAATATTCTCAGCCTCACATCGTGTTCTTATGGTTTAATGTTCTCTTCTTCTAATCACCGGAAGCTTACTAAAGGCAGCCTTGGTATTTATCTTACTCATTGTTCTATTGCCCAAGGTCTAGCACAGTGGCTCGTAAACAGAGGGTGCTCAATATTTATTAATAAGTAGAGTAAAATTTTGTTTTGTTGTGAGTTTTCTCATTTTTAATTTATACAACTGAGGACACAACTCATTATTGAGTAGGTAAACAAGGAATTCATCTTCAAAAAATCACATCAATGCCACAGTGAAATGTTTTGGGGAGAGTGGAAAGAACACTGGGTGGGGTCCAAAACCTGGGTTTTCATGCTTTTTCCCAATTGCTATAGATCCTCAGGCAAGTCACTTAGCTTCCCAGAGACCTTGATTTTATTGTCTGTAAAATGAGGTTAATGCCTGCCTCATCTATGCCGCAGGGCTGTTGTGTGTAAGACATGAGTGAGATCATGTATGTTACATGATCTTGTAAACCGCAATGTGCAGTGACAACTGGAAATGAGTATAAATCTTCATCTGGCCCCCAAATGAGAACAAATGTGACTTGTCACAAGCAAAGATCTATTATTAGCCAGAATACTTTCTGATAGATTTGCAACAGCCTTTTTCTTTTTTTTTCAAAGTCACTCGAGTAAAGGTCATACAGGTTTTCTCACTGTAGCTTAAGACACTGCAGCACCTGGAGCTTGATTTATACTTCTATGTAGTAATGGAGTTACATGGTCTCTTATAACTCAGGACTGCAATTGGAGTTTAAGATGCGTCCTTTTTTGGTATTTACTCAATTTATATTCGTATCCTTTTATGTGTAGGGAGAAGAATGCCAGACAAGTTAAAATAAATTGAAACTCTGAACAAAATATTGGTCTGTAACACGCTGCTAGAATGTTGGGGAGAAAAGTTTCAGCAAGCTGTGTTTGTTGCTTCGTTATACAGCGCTCATCATTCTGCCTTCTCTGTACGTTCTGGTTCTTGTGACTTCCTACACAAACATCTCAGAAGAGGCAAACAACAAGGCCACCTGCAGTAAATATAAGTCCACAGAGCTGTGTCAACTACCTGCTTGTTCATACAACAGCTCTCAGGAAGTTCCTTTGGAAATCTCCAGAGAAGACATTATGCTCTCCAGATCTGTTTACTGTCTATTTACCAGAGGTCAGACACTGTACTAAGTGTGAGAAGACAGATATAATTTGACCTGGCACATCCTTAAAGAGCATAATTAGCCAGGCTATTATAATGTGAAATAATAACCAGAGCTATTATTTATTGAGCATCTATCAAGCCAGGCTCTGTTCGAAGCTGTTTACATGCATTTAACTTTTTCAATCCTTGCAATAATCCCATTAAGTAGACACTATTATCATTCCCACTTTACAGATGAGAAAAACAAGGGGCGGATGCGTAATTTACCAAGTATCACATCGTTAGAATGGGATGGACCTGGATTTATACCAGCTCTGGGGACAGTGTGCACACTCTTAACCTCAGAGCCCTGTGGACTATAATGATCTCTCCATTCTGGAGATTTTCAACCTCAGTCCTAAGGGAATCTGGTCATAGCCTACAATACATGTTGATGACTCTCTTGGAGCACAAAGGGAAATATGTCAATCAAGAGAAAGGGAAGTAACTTTGTGTGTGTGTGTGTGTGTGTGTGTGTGTGAGGAAGATAGGCCCTGAGCTAAAATCTGTTGCCAATCTTCCTCTTTTTGTTTGAGGAAGATTGTTGCTGAGCTAACATCTGTGCCAATCCTCTTCCGTTTTATGTGGGGTGTCACCATAGCATGGCCTGACAAATGGTGCTAGGTCTGCACCTGGGATCTGAACCTGTGAACCCCAGGCCACTGAAACAGACCATGCAAACATAACCACTATGTCACTGGGCCAGCCCAAAGGGAAGTAACATTTTGAATGCCTATTGAGAGCTTTAGCTAAAACAACCCTACATGTTTGATATTACTTTCTCTATTTCACAAATTGGAGAGCAAAGACTCATAGAAACCTAGGCCAATCTGATTCCAACAATAAGATCCATATGCTACAACATATCTCTTTCAAAACTCCAGAGTAGCCATAAACAATGATGTAAATGAAACTCTAATGACAAAACTTTAGGGGCTGGCCCAGTTGTGTAGTGGTTATGTTCGCATGCTCCACTTCTGTGGCTCAGGGTTCACAGATTTGGATCCCAGGTGGGGACAGACACACCGCTCATCAAGCCATGCTGTGGCAGTGTCCCCCATACAAAATAGAGGAAGATTGGCACAGATGTTAGCTCAGGGACTATCTTCCTCACCAAAAACAAAAAAAACTTCAGTTATCCACAGAAAAGGATGGTCATATTGTTCAAATTGCTACTTCTACTCAAAGCTAAAAGTATGCTTTAGAAATGAGTCAAGCAGGCATGCACTTGGTTCTTGGCACTCGAGTAGCAAAATATGTCACAAACCAGGATCAAGTGATGAATTCAGTTTTGGTCATTTTTATGGCTATTCGACTCCTTGTGATTGAAAAGGGTTTCAAGAACTCTGGATGTGCTGACAATAAGTGTACCAGTCTCTGGCACAGCTCCTGGTTGATGAACTGTGTGGTCGTCTCAGAAGTGTGTCAATCTTCAGCAAAGGAGCAGTCAGGCTTCCAAGGCAAGACACTTCATACCCAAGATGCTAGGGCCCTACCTCTCAAAGCTCTGTACCAGTCAGGACCCCAGAAAGAGGCAGAATCCTATGTAATGGCTCAATTAAAAATAGTTAATGAGGGGCCGGCCCCATGGCCAAGTGGTTAAGTTCACGCACTCCGCTACGGCAGCCCAGGGTTTCTCTGGTTTGGATCCTGGGCGCAGACATGGCACCACTCATCAGGCCATGTTGAGGCAGTGTCCCATGTACTACAACTAGAAGGACCCACAACTGGGATTTACAACTATATACTGGGGGAATTTGGGGAGAAAAAGCAGAAAGAAAAAAAAAGAAGGTTGGTAATCGTTGTTAGCTCAGGTGCAATCTTTAAAAAAAAGAATAGTTAATGAGGGGCTGGCCTGGTGGTGTAGTGGTTAAATTTGCATGCTCCACTTTGGCAGCCCAGGGTTTACAGGTTCAGATCCCGGACGCAAACTTAGCACCACTCCTCAAGCCACGCTGTGGTGGCATCCCACATAACATAGAGGAATACTGGCACAGATGTTAGCTCAGGGTCAATCTTCTTCACCAAAAACAAAACGTTAATGAAAGGAATATTTTTAGAGTTCTGGCCAAGATTAAAGGAACACACAAGAGATGTTGAAGCTTCAAGGGGCCAGCAGCAGAAGGAAGGCAATATCTAGGCCTAAAGGAGCAGGGGGAGGAAGTAGTTTTGTAGGATCCCAGTGAGAGCCAGACCATGGAGCAAGGGCCCCACAGCCAGAGTGGTAGAAGGACACAGCCACAGCCATGGACACAGAACCCAAAGTAGGAGGGAACAGCGAAGAATACTTTGACTTCTTTCTCAGCTGCCATTGCCTCCCATTAGCTGAACTAGAAGCCAGCTGGCAGTGGAACCTGAGGAGATCACAAAATGTATAGGGAGGGATCTACACAGGGTAAGAAACGTGGCTCCGTTTTGAGGTCCTGCCATTCTCAGAATGCTTCCAAGAGGGCCTGGTTATTAGAACCCCTTCGACCTGAATCCTGTCCTTTGTCTCAGGGAAATTATTCCCATTCTATGTGGTCTTCACCTCCAGGCCGCAAACTCCATCCTCCTGTCTTACAGGGCAAAGCTAGTCTCTCAAGAACCCATGTCTCCCTAAGGATTATCTCCTTGATGGCTCCTAAAACAAAGTAAGTCATTAATTCCCCAGGGTACAAGGAATCTCAGAACACAAATACCTGTTCTTTTGTCTTAGTGGGTATATAAATTTGAGTGTGTTTGGATTGGGATTGAGATGTAAATTAAACTTTCCCACAGGAGTGAGAATAAGACAAATTGGCCTCTCTCAGTATGCTAACCTTGTCCTGTAGACAGGACTTGCAGAGGGCTCTATTGACATAAGGTAGAGCTGAACCTACACATGAGATAAGAAGCTCATGTGGGAGAATGTAAAGAAGAACACAAGAGAATGATTGCACAGTACACCTTCTCCACGAGCTTCCTAAAGTTGTTAAAATATAAAAATCCATTTCACAAGCTCTCAAATACATCAAGAGTGTTCTTGATTAACTCTCTTGAAGCCCTCACATTTTCCTGCAGAATTTGTAACAACCTACTATTTTATGTGATTTACCTTCCAATCAACTGGTTTTGACCAGTATTGTAAAAAGTATCAAATTCCTATCTGAGGAATTTTAAAAGGTTTTTCCCTCTCTTTTTCTCTATAGAAATACACATAAAGGTGAGGTATTATAGTCTAAGTGTAAGTGGCATTTGGGACTGAAGTACTGAATTCCAAATCAGAAAAGTGCAGAAGAAAAAAAATGTTTCCAAGAACTGTCGCCAATACCAGGACTAAATTCCCTGAAATTTATATGATGTCATATACCAATGTTACCTCAATAAAAAAAATTTAAAAAAAATAATTAATGACCTTGAACAATTGCAAGAGTTTCACATTCAAATATACACTTAAAACTAAAATTATAGATTACATTTCCATATAAAAAAAGCAGCATTTCTTGTGACTTCTCCAACTGTAATACTCCAATATATTGGATAATCTATAGTGGTATATTATATACTGGTATACTGGTATATATCAGATATTATATACTAGTATATATATCAGATATTACTTATCAACAATAATATTCCAACTATGTTACTCCAATGGCTGCTCACACCATCAATAAAAAGTTTTTAATTTATAAATGATTGATAAATGATTAACATGTACAACTATCATTTGCAAATATCCAAAGGCAAAATATCAATTTAGGATGACAGCCATCACATATACAGTAGTGACTTTAAATATCCATATATAAAATAATATTTCTTGCTAACTTCAATAAAAGGAGAGAAGCAAGTGTGTCAAATCCTACAAGATTGCTATTCATTCACTTATTAATAATGAGCTGACCAAAAGCTCATACTACAACTGAATTCGTGAGCTCTGCCTTTTTTCTTGGTTTATATTTCTTATATTACAATTATCATTCCATCCTTCCTTTGTGTGTGGAAGTATTTTTTAAGCTACTTACCCACATCTATGAGGGTTAACTTAGCTAAAGTGATGTATAAGTCCATTTAATTAGATACCTATAGGCTTCAATATGCCACCAAATGCTGACTGGCTGAACATGGGCATCACTGACAACCACCAACTCCTGAGCACACAGACCAAGGAAAAATGGCAGCTTCCATACATAGTCCAAAAGTTAACTTTTCTTTGACTATGCATACAGTCAATTCCTGGTATTCATGGTAGTTTTGTCCTGTAAAGTCACCATGAACACTGAATTAGCAAATAGCAAGCCATTGCTCCAAGGAGAAATACAGGGTCAGGTTTCTGCAAGCCTCTGATCACATTTTCATTAACCGGTTAAGGCATAACCTTGTTCCATGTATGTGTCTGTATAAAGACCCTCATTTAATCCATATTGATTCATTGACATTGACCTCACGGCCAACAGCACTGTAACTCAGACCTGAATGAACCTTATCTAACACGTATTTTCTCCATAAGGCACATCACAGCCTTCTTGTACTGAGGGACACAAGACAATAGTTCATCACTATGCTTGGGGGCCATTTTAAACAGTGAAATCACCAACAAAAATGTGAAAAACATGGCACTAACTAGACTGAGGGGCTGGCTCGGTGGCTGAGTGGTTAAGTTCTCACGTTCTGCTTCTCGGCAGCCTGGGGTTTTCCGGTTCGGATCCCGGGTGCGGACATGGCATTGCTTGGCAGCCATGCTGTGGTAGGTGTCCCACATATAAAGTAGAGGAAGATGGGCACGGATATTAGCTCAAGGCCAGGCTTCCTCAGCAAAAAGAGGAGGACTGGCAGCAGTTAGCTCAGGGATAATCTTCCTCAAAATAAATAAATAAATAAATAGACTGAAAAAAAAACACAACACAGTTGCTTACAGTATGAGAACTGAAACAAGACAGCAGAGCACCACCTCACTTGATCTTAGCTTGGACCTTGCGCGTTGGGTGACTTGAGTTTTTACCACTCTGTGTATGTCTAAGAACTACGTGAAAGCACTATGAGGATTGACTTCAGGATTGCAAAAAGGTGTAACATTGGAGAAGAAGCTTTTTTTCCCTGTTCTGGTTATTCCTGCTGAAGCTGAACAGTACTTCTGCACTCTGAGGATTAAACGTTTGGGAGCATCTGGAATCAGCACCTTGGAATGAACATTAGTTTTCTCAAGGCAGACAGAGAGAGTAGAGAGTCTTCACTGAGGCTTTATTTTGATGAGTAAGAAATAGAACAAGAGGGGAAGATGAGGTAGGAGGCAAAGTGGCGAATTACGTTTTTTTGCATTCATCCCTAGACAGACAATGCTTTGGGGATAAATAATTGGGAACATTTTGAAGTTGATTTTCTGACAACCAGGTCAGTGGGAGTTTCTACTACCATAATTTGGTCCTTCAAGTAAATATAGAGTCTGCTGTGCCTGCAACACACAGATACAGTAGAAGGTTGTCCCTGGTGTGTGATGAAGTTGGATCAGGACTAAGAACAGGCCTTCAGATTTGTCAAAAAGAACCACAGTTGGTAAATATTGAGGGAACACTATTGATGGATTGTTAGATCAGGCTGTAAAAAGTCATATTGCTGAGAAAATGGAGCTTGCAAATGATATTATTTCAAGAAACTTGGCAAAGCCAAAAAAGATATATCTAGTGGCTGACAGAAACTCACACTGAGAGGAAAATTTTTACAAAGTAAAATTAAGAGGATTTATCTATGTCCCTGGGTGACAAAGAACAAGTTGTTGAGAAAGAGAGGTTAAAAATATTAGAAAAAGGAAATGAAGAAAATAATTATTAGGTTACTTTATATTTTTAAGTGTCTGCATTTTAAACTTGGTAGAATTGCACAAGGATGGATCCCTTCACTTATGCACTCGCTCATTCAATCAATGTTCATAGGGCACTAACTTGTGCTAGGCCCTGGGCCAGGCATAGTAACACCAGAATCAGAGAAAGAAATGGATCCCGACCTTTGTGGAGTTAACAGGTCAGGCACAGGGCAAAAAAGAGTCACTTGCAATGTGATGTGAACAGTGATGGGATGTCGGAAATGGGATGTCTGCCTTGAAGCAGACAGGAAAAGTGTCTGTCTCACCTGGCGCTCAAGAAGAACATCTTATAGGAAGGGACATGTAACCTGTAACCTATGTAACACAGGACCAGGAACAGAATTTGCCACCCAAAAATTACCTCATTGGCATAACGGCCATTTTGAGCTGATATTATTAAAAACAAAATGAGAGCAGCAAAATGGTGGGGTGAGCTGACCTGGGACTCTCTCCCCTCCAAACTACAACCAAAAAACTGGAACAACTGAATTTCAACCATTAACTCTAATACAGAGATCATCAGAGACCCACAGCAGCAAGACGATGGAGGATGGAGAGGCTGCAGCCGGCCTTGGAGGAGCTGGAACAGGGTAGGAGAAAACTTCGCTCCCTCCCCTAGAGACTTGGATCACTGCCATGGGTGAGGGAAAGAGCGGTGGAGGGGCCGCGCAACCGGGGGATCGTCCAGGACTCCCACCACCGGTGCAGCAGAAACCCGCTAACGGGGGAAAGCTTCCACATGCGGGGACCCCATCAAGCCAGGGCCAAAGGAGACCAGAGAGCGAGAGCTGGTTGGAATCCAGGTTGGCATGTGAAAGTGTCCCTCGCTCCCCCAACCCACGCTGCACACCCACCATCACGGCTGAAGGCAGAGGGCTCAGAACGCACAGCTCTCGACCCCCATCCAGTGGCAATAGGCTGTAACTGCAACCAAATACTACCATCCTGCCAAAAACCACTCCTCTACCATTCAGCAATTTATAAAAGCTCCAGACCAGAAGGAAAACAATAAAAACACAGAATTAATCCCTGAGGACTTGGAAACAGGTAAACTAAGTGAAAATGAGTTCAGAGTAGCTATCATCAAAAAACTCAATGAGGTAAAGAGAAAGATAGAGAAACAAGTCAACGAGTTCTGGAGTTACTTCACAAAAGAGATTGAAACTATAAAGAAGAATCAATCAGAAATACTAGAGATGAAAAATACAATGGATCAGATAGAACAGAATATGGATTCCCTGAATACCCGTGTAGACATCATAGAGGAGAAAATTAGCATAATCAAAGATAGATAGGCTGAATGGCTCCAGACAGAGGAAGAAAGAGAACTAAGAATTTAAAAAACTGAGGAAAATCTCAGATGAATAGCAGATTCAATGAGGAGAACCAATTTAAGAATCATCGGAATTCCTGAGGGCGTGGAAAAGGAAAATGGAGCAGAAAGTGTGCTTAATGAAATTATAGAAGAGAACTTCCCAAATCTAGGGATTGAGGGAGAAATGTGTGTGGAGGAAGTTTTCAGATCTCCTAGATTTGTCAATGTAAAAAGACCTACTACAAGGCATATAGTAGTAAAAATGGCAAAAATGAATGACAAAGAAAGAATACTCAGGGCAGCAAGACAGAAGAAAACAACCTACAAAGGAACTCCTATCAGACTTTCAGCGGATTTCTCTACAGAAACCTTACAAGGTAGGAGAGAACGGAATTACATATTCAAAACTTTAAAAGATAAAAATCTTCAGCCAAGAATACTCTATCCAGCAAAAATATCCTTCAGACATGAGGGAGAAATTAAATATTTTCCAGGCAAACAAAAGTTAAGGGAATTTGTAACCAAAAGTCCTCCACTACAAGAAATCCTCAAGAAGGCTCTCATACCTGAAAAAAGAAAAAAAGAGAGAAAGGGGTCACAAACCCACAAACAAACAAAGAGTAGGGAGACAAATAGATGGAACCAGAATAGGATAGCAATTATTCAATTATAGCATTAGGATAAAGGTAAGGAAACCACCAAAGCAAAGATGATCTTATCACTCTAACCACAAACTCATAACACAAGTTGGAATAAGAGATGAAAATAATAATTTAGGAGGGGAAGAGGAAAGGGACTAAATCAGTCTAGTCCAAGTAGGTAAGAGGCCACCAGAGAATGGACTATATTATACATGAGATTCTAAATACAAATTTGAGGGTAGCCACTAAACTAAAAAACAGAACAGAGACACAAAACATAAATAAGGAAAAATCTAAGAAACCCAGCATAAGAAATTGCAGAAGTCAATGGGTAGGCTAAAACACACAGGAAGAGAAACAAAGGGAACGCAGGAAAACCAGATAACGAGTGACAGAATGACAGCATTAAGCCCTCATGCATCAATAATCACCCTCAATGTAAACGGATTGAACTCTCCAATAAAAAGACACAGAGTGGCAAAATGGATTAAAGAAGACGATCCAACAATTTGTTTCCTCCAGGAAACACACCTTAGCCCCAAAGACAAACACAGGCTCAGAGTGAAGGTGTGGAAGACAATACTTCAAGCTAATAGCAAACAGAAGAAAGCAGGTGTCGCAACACTTATATCAGACAACACGGATTTCAAAATAAGGCAGGTAAAGAGAGACAAAGAGGGACAATATATAAAGATCAAAGGGACACTTCATCAAAAAGAAATAATGCTTATAAATATCTATGCACCCAACACAGGAGCACCAAAGTTCATAAAGCAACTATTAAGAGACCTAAAGGAAGAAGTTAAAATGACACAATATCCATAATATATAAAGAACTCACACAACTCAACCACAAAAAATCAAAGAACCCAATCAAAAAATGGGCAGGAGACATGAACAGACATGTCTCCAAAGAAGATATACTGATGGCCAATAGGCACATGAAAAGATGTTCATCATCGCTGATCATCAGGGAAATGCAAATGAAAACTACACTAAGATATCACCTTACACCCATTAGAATGACAAAAATATCTAAAACTAATAGTAACAAATGTTGGAGGAGTTGTGGAGAAAAAGGAACACTCATACACTGCTGGTGGGAATGCAAACTGGTGCAGCCACTAAGGAAAACAGTATGGAGATTCCTCAAAAAATTAAAAATAGAACTACCATACGATCCAGCTATTCCACTGCTGGGTCTCTATCCAAAGAGCTTGAAGTCAGCAATTCCAAAAGTCCTATGCACCCCAATGTTCATTGCAGCATTATTTACAATAGCCAAGACATGGAAGCAACCTAAGTGCCCATCAACAAATGATTGGATAAAGAAGATGTGGTGTATATATACAATGGAATACTACTCAGCCGTACAAAAGAACAAAATTGTCCCATTTGCAACAACATGGATGGACATTGAGGGAACTATGTCAAGTGAAATAAGCCACATACAGAAGGACAATCTCTGTATGACTCCACTCATATGAGGAAGTTAAAAATGTAGACAAAGAGAACAG